>NC_056727.1:866667314-866862326 GCF_019279795.1 Protopterus annectens | reverse complement strand
CATATTTACAGGCCTAGTAATGCTTAGTTACATATCTTACACGGAGCTTCCCTCCTTGACAACCACTAAACGGAGGCCATATTGTTTTTGCTCTGCAAGTCCCTCCATTGACATTTCATGTAATACATAAATCCCACAATTGTGGGCTTATAAGCCGGTTTTCAGTTTTAGGTAGCGCACCCGTTTGCGGTGTGCGCTACAGTTAAACACATAAATCCGTGAAAAAAAAGTTATATAACTTTTTTCAACTTTTCATGCCAATGGCCACATATTTGGCCATTGGCATGCTTAATGTAACAAATGCACCCTTTATTTGGAGCTGACATAGCTGACATAGAAATGTACTCAGTTGTCAGCTGAGTACATTTCTGCAACTAAAATCCGTTACACGGACTGGTTTGGGCTTCGTGGATCGCTCACATACCTCATTTGCATATCTTGGAGCTGCAAATGAGGTATTGAGCATTTCCACGCCCACTCCGTGTAAGAGACGTGTTAGCTGTCTCTTACACGGAGATTTGGGCTGTTGCTGAATCAGGAGGCTTACACGGAGGCTTACACTACTCTTGAACTCCGTGTAAGCCTTCCTGAATCTGGCCCATGGTCTCAGAACCGGGATTAAGAGAGCAACTTCTCCAAGCCATGAAGTGCAGAACTGAAAGTAAAGGCAGACTTAACAGGTGAAGTGAAATAAAACACAGACAAATGAAAAAGGGCCAGAAATGAGCTAAATGTAAAGAAAACTGCACAAATGATTAATTTGGCAAAGAAAATAAAACGGTGCATCGATAAGGCACAGAACGTATTATTAAGCAAACGAGTAGCACAAAAACATATTATTAAGCAAACAAAAGGCAAAAACTGCATTATTTATTAAATTAAATGTTTGAAACCATGATTTTTGATAAAACTAGCAAAACTATTCATGTGGGGCTCAGAATTACTTTTGGTTTGCATAACAAGCATGTTTAAAGTAAAACAGGTACAAGAAAAGTATAATAAGCATGATAAGAGATTAGAAGGGCATAACAAGTATGATAAAAAGAGTAAATTAAGTTTAAAGAGCAAGATGACTGCATGTTTTTTAGTAAAAGACCGTCTTTGGGCACAAACTACTATTTTACATTGACTGAAGCCATTCAAAGCATAACCAGAGTTATTTAAGTATCTCAGAGTATGCAAAGTGTTTGCAGAGTGTGTGCTTTATTATGGTGCAATTATTTCAAAGAGTGTGCTGTGTGCAAAGTACAGTTGTATTGCAAAGTGCAGTCAAAGTACAGCCATTTTGAAAAGTTTCTTGTGCTGTGTACATTTATTCAAAGAAAGCTGCCATTTCAGAGTGTTTCTTACACTGTGCATTTATTTCTCAAAGTCCAGCCATTTTGTGGTGTGTACAGTTTATTTGCAAAGTACATTCATGTCGAAGTGTTTCTTACTCTGAGCTTTTTCTGCTGCATATAGTTTATTTGCAAAGTACAATCATTTTGAAGTATTCCTTACACTGATAAGGAGTTGTTTCACAAAATACGGTGATTTCAGAGTTTTCTGGTGCTACAGATATTTATTTGGCAAGGTGCAGTTACTTCAAAGAGTTTGTTGTGCTACTTGGCATAATTACAAGTACTGGCATAAAGCTCTGGCATATATATATATATATATATATATATATATATATATATATATATAAGTGTGTATTTATGTGTGTATGTTCAAAAATAATTTCAAGTACCTTCACTACTGTGTGTTGATATGGTAGAGGCATTTTGCAGACCCAGTCTACTTGTGTCTCATTATAATATAGCAGAAAATTGGAGAGTATTTGATCAGGAATACGATATTTTCATACAAGCAGCTTTTTCTGATAAAGATGCACGTACAAGGGCATTCATTTTGCTTAACTTAGCTGGATCAAAAGCCATTAAAAGAGAGTGTTCATTTGTGTATGCACAAGAAGTATATCTAGGATAGTGGGAAAACTGAAATATTGTGGTACCAGTTGAATCAAGGGAGGACCCCAAGTGCTTAAAACATAAATTTAGACAAATGTGCAACCCCCAGACAAATGTTACATTAGAGAGGCAGTTATTTTAGGTTCCCTATAAAATAAGCAAACACTTAATATAGCGAATGCTGTTTAATCAACAGCTAAATGTCGAAATGGTAAAATCCCAAAGACACGGAACAGCGATTTTTTCCTAGGGAAAAAAATCACTGGGCCATTTTCAGGACTTTGCCATTTCCTCCACTGTGGTGCAATCTCAGAGGTAGTATATTTAAGTAGGGGGGTGTGGGGGGAAAAGCCCTCCAGTTTATTTTGTGCTTGGGTTTTTTTTTGTTTGTTTGTTTTTTTTGTTTTTTGGACCAGCGATTTTTTTCCAGGGAGCAAAAAATAACTGTTCCATTTGTTCTGAATTTTGTGTTTTTTTTTTTTTTGGGGGGTCGATTATACAACGTTCGCTTTTTTAACCATTCGCTGTTATAATATAGATCCCTTAATTTATACAAGGGACCAAAAGCCAAGTGAAACTTTTGCAGCTTATATCACTGACTTGAAAAACAAGGCTAAAATGTGCAGATTTGGTGATTTGATAGATGAGTTAATAAAGGACAGGCTTGTGTGTGGTGTTAATAGTGCTGCAGTGAGAAAGATTTTGCTTTGTGGCAGTGATTTAATATTAAGCAAAGCCATAGAGATTTGTTAAATGCATGAGCTCACAGTAAGGCACACAAATATGATTACAAGTGATAAAAGAATGGTTTCAGCAGCCTCTAGAGCAAACGTAGACAGCATGCAACATGTGGCAAGCAGAAGCAGTCATAAGCACATGGCAGCTGCAACCCCTGTGGGTGTGGCAAGGAAAACCCGTAGCTTTCTAGCAAGTTCCAAGACTAGCTCAGTTAAAAGAGCCTACTCAGTACAGTATAAAAGTGAGTCAACAAAACCCAAGTCAAGTCTTATTGTTAACTGTCATAATTGTGGAGCCAGTCATGAGTGTAAAAGAGAGAAATGCTTAGCATTTGGTCAGCAATGCCACAAGTGTAAAAAATGGAATAATTTTCAAAAGTTTTGTAAATCAGGCAAGCTTCATTCAGTTATTAATAAAGGTCACTCAGAAAAGCAAGTTGATCATGTAGAGAGCTGTAACCCTACTTTCTATGTAGATGGTGTATTGGTGATCAGAGAAAAGGTTAATGCAGTAGATTTGTTCGTAAAGAATGACGTATTTTGTACTGTCCTGCTCAGTGGTAAACCCACAGAGCTTAAAGTAGACACTAGTTCAAAGTGTAATGTAATGTCAGCAGAAACAATTGCTAAACCATTTATGTGGCACAGGTAAAAGCTGTGTTGTCCAAAGCCAAGAATACAGTGTCCGTGGGACCTGATAATATCCCTGACTGCATCCTACATGAGCTAGAAAATGAACTGGCATCATACCCATGTGCCCTGTTCAATCACAGCCTTTCCTCAGGCTTTGTCCCTAATGAATGGCGCACTGCTGCAATCATCCCTCCCCCCTAAAGGGGGAGCAACTACAGACCCTGGGAACTATCGCCCTATTAGCCTGACAAGTCTGGTATGCAAAGCTGTGGAGTGCATCATCATGGACCTGCTTAACAAAGATATAGGCAATCTCCAAACTCTTGACACCCACACAGTTTGGCTTTGTCAAGGGGAGATTCTGCTTGCTGAACCTGGTTGACTTCTTTGAGGCAGTCACCAAGGCTGTGGATGAGGATAAGGCAGTGCATACAGCCTGTCTCGACTTGGTCAACGCCTTTGATACCATTCCCCACTCAGCTATCATTGATAAAATCACCAAACTAGGCATCAATCTTTATATCACTAGGTGGGCTACAAATTGGCTCACAGACAGGAAACACAGAGTGAAAGTTGCAGATTCTAAGTCAGACTGCTGAACAGTCATGTGTGGAGTCCCACATGGCTCGGTCCTGGGCCCTCTCCTGTTTGGCATCTACTTCTCAGACATCCAGGCCAACACAGAGGGACTCTGGCTTACCAAGTTTGCTGATGATGGCAAGCTAGGAGTCATTATCAACTCCCCAAGTGATGCAGACATCCTACAGAAGGGCATATCTCTGCCCAATGGCTGGTGTCAGAACCATGACCTTAAGCTTAATGCTAAAAAATGCATAATAATTTCCTTTGGAAAAAACTCAGTTCCCATGAATTATCACATCGATGGCAACCCACTAAACACTGAAGGGGCCATAAGAGATCTAGGCACCCAGGTCGACAGCCACCTCACCTTTGACCACTACATTGCCAATGTGGTCAGAAAGTCCTTCTACGTGGCACATCCAGGAAGAAAGAGGTCATCAACCCTCTCTGTTCATCCCTCATTAGACCAGTCATTGAATATAACACCCCATTTGGCATGTACCTGACCAGACACCTACAACAGCTGGACAGGCCACAAAAGTACCTCACAAAAAGGACCCTAGGCCTTAAACACATGTCCTACATGGACAGACTCATGAAACTTCAGCTGTTCTCAGTCTCTTATTGTCTACTTAGAGGTGATCTCTGCTTGACTTACAAAGACATGCCCAACCCAGCCCTACTTCAAATGCAACACCTAAAGAAATCCCAATCCCCCCACACCACACGCTCCAAAGATCACAACCTCATTACCATAATCAACAGAACATGCTGGAGGAACAGGCTCATCTCCCAAAGACTGCCAACACTCTGGAATAAGCTTCCCATTCATATCAAGCAGAACACCTTGCTGGCCCTCTTCAAGAGAAATCTCGACAAGTGGACAGGTAACAGAAGGTTCAACTCAGGGATCACTCCAGTTGCCCTACTGGATAGAGGCACTGTGAACTAACATCTGGTGGCACGGTGCCAGGGCAATTTTTTTGGGCTAGGCTTGTAAAGACTCCAGGGCCATTAGCCTAGCACACATCTATGAACCTATAAATTGAGGGCTGGTGAGCAACTTAATTTGGTCAATTGTGCAAAGCTTGTTGCTTGCTGAAGTGAAGTGAAGAGATTCATTCCGAAGGCTCAGTAGTGCTTTCATGCTGTCTGGGAACAGTTACAGCTTGCAATTTTATGTAGTCAAAAGACCTGTGCAGTCATTATTAGATCTCAGAGGCAGTTTGAAAATGAAGCTACTTTCTTTTAACAAAGTCGTCCATCATGTAAGCACATGTCCCAGTCCCAGCTTCAGTGATGCTATTTTCTCTGAGTTTGCTGATGTTTTCGATAAGCTAGGCAAACTTCCAGTTGTGTACTCCATGAAAGAAGACCCCAAAGGTCAGTCCAGTGGTCAGACCAGCAAGAAGAGTTACAATAGCTATGCAGGACAAAGTCAAGGTCCAGTTAGACAAAATGGTGCAGCAAGATGTGATTTGTCCAGTCACAGAACAAGCTGAGTGGGTATCTTCCATGGCAGCTGCTAATAAGAAAAATTGAGATGAAATCAGAATATACATTGCCCCCAGAGATTTGAACAAGCCATAAAAAAGACCTCATCATCCTATGTGTTCATTGAAGAGATTGCAACCCTCATACCAAATTCCACTGTTTTTTCTGTCTTAGATGCAAAGAGTTCATTTTGGCAACTGATGCTTGATTGCAAATCTTCACTACTGACTACATTCTGAAACCCATTTGGTAGATACAGGTTCCTCAGGATGCCCTTTGGAATAAATTCTGCCAGTGGAGCAAATTTATTCAGGGTACCCATGTGCAATAATAGTTGATTTACTGGTTGGAGGTAATTTTATTTATTTATTTTACATTTGTTGACCAGGATAGTCCAACTGGATGCATGTCCATTTTCAGCGGAGGCCCGGGGAGAAAAGCTCCAAGGGTAAGCAGATACAGCATTACATAATACCAGCATTACATATTACAAACAGACTATTTACAGAGATTACATAAGTAAGCAAGTTAAACAAGTTCCACAGGTTACAGTTAATCCTGAGCACAAGTCAGGATTAAATTAAATTACACAGTAAACTGGTTAACAGATTTTTACACATTCTAGAGAGAGTTAGCCAGGCTTGATACATTGACATAGCCAGTTAAGTGACAAATGTTGTTTGAGTCTAGTTTTAAATTGACCTAAGGTGGAAAGTAAGGTAATATCAGCTGGAAGAGAGTTCCAGGATCTACTTACAGAGTTTGCAAAGAGAGAATCACCGGCTGTGTTATTAATTTTGCTAGTCTGAATTAATAGTTTGTTAGAGGATCAAAGAGGTCTAGGATTGTTATGGGGGTGATAATATTTTTAAGTGCAGGAGTATTGTCCGGATTATAGAGGATTTTATAGGCCATAATCAGTTGGTTATACTGGATTAGGCTGTGTAGTTCAAGCCAACCAAGCTGATTTAGATTGATGCAATGATGTGTCCTAAAAGGCAGCCCAGTGGCAAACCTGGCAATGTGGTTGTAGCAAATTGAGAGTTTGTTAAGCACAGTCTTGTTCAAATTCGAGAGTAGAGGGGATGCATACAGAAGGGTTGAAAGAAGGTGAGAGTGAGCTATGGCAATTTTAGCTGGAGGGGTTAGGAAGGCTTTTATTCTGTAAAGTGACCCTAGTTTTTTATTGATGGTTTTGATAGTTTGGTTAACATGTAGGTCAAATTTGAGATTATTGTCTATGATGACACCTAATAGTTTTGTAGATGGGTCAGGGGAGATTATTGTGCCATCATTTGATTTTATGGTAAAGGTGAAAGCGGTAGACCTACATGTTGGTGAAAATAACAGCATTTTAGTTTTTTTGGGATTTAGGATAGGACGATGTTCAGAAAGCCAGTTTTCTATTGTATTAAAGGTGGTCTGGGTAGCTGACCATAACTCTACTGGAGATGTGGCTGAGCAAATCAGAGTAGAGTCATCAGCATATTGGATACAGCTGACTTTTGGGATGACAGTATAAAGGTCGTTAATGAAGATGGAGAACAGCAAGGGCCCTAGTATAGAGCCTTCTACTCCGAGGGTGTTAGGTAAAAGGTTAGAGAGTTTGTTCTTCCAGAGGACAGCCTGCTGTCGACTATTCAGGTAGGATTGAAACCATTGGAGGGCTCCAGTATCTAGACAGAATGTTTGCAGGGTGTGGATTAAAAGTTGGTGATCAACCATATCGAATGCCTTGGAAAGATCCAAAAATAGGGCTGAGGATATATATTTATTGTTGCGATTATGGTTTATGGTGTTAGTAAAGGCTAGGAGGGCTGAAGTAGTGCTGTGATGAGGACGGAAGCCATGCTGAGTGTCTGCCATAAGGCAATTTTGGATTAGGTGGTGCATGAGTTGTCTATGAATACATTTTTCCATAATCTTTGCAAGTGGAGAGAGTATAGCTATTGGCCTATAATTGGAGAATTCAGTAGAGCTGCCTCATTTGTGAAGTGGGATTACATAGGATATTTTCGAGATGGTGGGAATTTTAGCTTCTACTATGGTTCGATTGATTAGTATTGAGACAGGGTAAGCAATAGCATCAGCTGATTTTTGTAGGTACTCGGCAGGAAGTTGATCAGCAGAAAGTGTAGTGGGTTTTAATTTTTGATCAAGGCGGATAAGTGAAGTGGCGACTGGTTGGAAGCTGAACGCAAGTAGGTTTCTAGGGGTGCTACTTTCAGGACCAGGGGAGCTAGGAGGTAGTTGGCTAGCTAGGGCTTGAATTGTCTCAGTAAAGAATTGGTTAAAACTATCAGAAACATCTTCAGGGGTTTTATCAATAGTAGCAGCAGGGATTGGGGTTGAAGTTTGTCCAGGATGTAGTAGATTATTTAAACCTGCCCAAAACTTCTGAGATTTATTTTGATTTACTGTCTGTAAATTACAGTAGTATTGTTTTTTGTCTTGTAAAATTGATTTTTTGGTTTCGTTCCTGGATTGCCTGTATTTAATGTGATCTTGAGGGTCTTTAGAAGAACGCCATAAAGCCCATGTTTTGTTTCTAAGGGTAATTTTGAGTTTAGACTCTATAGAAAGCCATGGTGCAGTTTTTGCCTTGGTTCTCTTTTAACAAACAGGTGCATGCAAATCAAGGATCTCAAGGAATTTGTTGTTAAAGTATGCTACTGCTTCCTCTAAGGGGAGGTGTCTTAGAATAGACCAATTACATCAGTTTAGTTCTTGTTGGAATTTGGCAGGGTCAAAGTTTTTATTGTTTCTAACCTTTCTGAGTAAGGGTTGTTGGGAATTAATGGTTTTGTGCTTAATTACATATGTGAGAAGGTGATCACTTAGGCCATTAAGGAGGGTACCAGAGGTGTACAGTTGGGGGTGACTGTTTATGAGTACCCAGTCAAGTATACTTTCTTTTTGGTTGGGTTTACCTATCCTGGTAGGGGTGGATATGATTTGTGTAAATGCATGCAGGTTAATATGGGTGGTTGGGGATTCTAAGGAACAGGTGCCCCAGTCTATGTTAAAGTCTCCAAGTAGTAGGGTTTCTTGGGGGTAGTGACATGATAACCAGTGCAGGATATCTTCAAATGTAGATATATTGTTACCTGGGGGAATGTACATACAGATGATATTAATGCATTTATTTTTATTAAGTTGCACTTTGGTGGCAAGAATCTCAGAGTTATTAATCTGAGGAGGTTGTATTACATCTATGGTGACATTCAACTCAGATTTATAGAGTACAGCTACCCCACCCCCCTTCCTCGAAGTACGATCCAGCCTGTGTATGTTGTACCCAGGTGGTAACACTTCATTGTCTTTAGTGTTAGGTTTTAACCGGGTTTCAGATAAACAGAGAATCTCAGGGGAGTGGACATCCAGAAGTGCATGCAATTCATGTACCTTGTTATTAATGCTTCTAATATTGAGATGACAGACTAGGAGAGAATCAGTTGGCCTATTAATTGTAGGTTTGTAGCCTAGATTACAAGTAGAGGGGGTATGTGTATCTGAAGTGAGTGGGCCAGGGTTGGGGTGAATATCACCACCATGTATTAGGTTGAGTCTATACTTGGTGATGAACTTCAGGAATTTGTTTATTAGTTTGTGGTAGTGTTTGGATCTAGAGCTAATGTGCCTGGGGTTGAGATGTTGATAGTCTGAACAAGATGTTGGATAGGCTCTGGTACTGTAAGTATGGTTGAAGGTGGAAGGATTTACAGCTGGGGTGATAGTAATGGTGAAGCAGAGCATGACAGAAATCTTAGGAAGGTTCTGGACAGAGCAAGTGAAGTGAATTTAAAGCTCATTCATCTGAAATCCAAATTCAGACTACCTGAAGTTTCTTTTGTAGGTCTTTTATTTACCAGTACAGGCTTACGGCCAGACCCTTACAAGCAAAGAGCCATTCTAGAGATGCCAGCTCCAGACAATGTCCAAGCCCTACAGCGTTTTCTTGATATGGTTAACTATTTGGGCAAATGTATCCCTGACTTTAGTGAGTTATCAGTACCTTTAAGAGAGCTGACTTGCAAAAATGTTGCATGGTCATTGTTAGAACAATACCAGACAGCTTTTGATAACCTCAAATAGCAAATTGCTAACCCACCTACATTAAGATACTATGATGTCCACAAACCAGTAGTTCTTCCCCGAGATGCTTCAAAGTTCAGTCTTGGTGCAGTTATTCTTCAAGAGGGCAGACCTGTTGCCTATACATCTAGAATTCTTACCCAAACTGAGATGCAGTATGCTCAAATTGAGAAAGACCTTTTAGCATTTGTGTTTGCATGTTCGAAGTTCCATGATTATAGTTATGGCAAAGCAATCCAGATACAAATAGACCATCAACCTATAGTCACTATTTTAAAGAAGCCTATGCATTCTGCTTCAGCAAGACTAGAAAGAATGATGCTCAGATTGCAAAAGTATAATTTCAAAATGGTGTATACAAGGGGTAAACTTCTTTATCTGGTTGATACCTTATCCAGTTAACCCAGAAATAACACAGAACAGCTTAATGCAGAGAATTAAGACTTTGATGTCATGGAAGTACATATTTTTCTACCACGAGACATGATGAGATGAGAGATCATACAAAGACTGATCCAATTTCACAAAAGTTCAACCACTTCATCAGTGTAGGATGGCCGTCAAAGCAGTCCTGTGTACCACCAAAGTGCAACCTTACTTTCCATACAGATATGAGATGCTTATGGGAGATGGTATAATTTTCAAAGGTCCATAAGTTGTTCCTACTTTCTTACAGCATGAATACATTCAGATTTTGCATCATGCCCACCCAGGTTCTGATTTTACCAAAAGAAGGGTGAGACGACTAGTATTTTGGTCTTCTCTATCAAAAGACATTGATAAAGTGCTTTCTTCTTGTTCAGTGTGCAATAGTACTATGCCACATTTGCAAAAAGAGCCACTTCAGCTAAGCCAAATTCTTGAACTACCTTGGTCAACAGTAGCAACTGACATATCTGAGTAAAACAATCAGCATTACTTAGTGTTATTAGACTCTTATTCGAACTAGTTTCAGATCGATTTGCTACCTAACCTAACATTCATTGCTACTATTACTAAGATTAAACATCATTTCTCAGTCCACGGTAGTCCACACAAAGTTATTTCTGACAATGGTTCTCAGTTTACCAGTCAATTGTTTCACAGGTTTGTTAAAGAGTGGGACTTTGTCCATGTTACTAGCAGTCCTGAATATCCCCAGTCAAACGGCCTTGCTGAATGTGCAGTACAGAGTGCAAAGCAATTACTGGAGAAGCCAAAGTGTGACAATACCTATATCATTTTGAATTTACTCAATCTCAGAAATATACCCCGTGGCAATCTACTTGGATTGCCTGTTCAGAGACTTCTACCTAGGCAAACCAGAACAACCTTGCCCATCAGTTATAGTTTGTTGGTGCTTAATGCTAAAAACAACAGAGCAATTAAAGCCCAACTTTTTAAGATGCATTCTTCTCAGAAGTCCAGCTATGATAAAACAAGCAGATTTATTCATCCGTTAAAAAGAGAGACGGTGAGGATGCAAACGGCAAAAGGCTTTGATAGAATTGGTCAAGCGAGAGGTATATGTACCGAGCTGAGATCCTACTTAGTGGAATCTGAGGGTATAGAATACAGGAGAAACCACAAACATCTTCCTGTATCAGAAATGATATTGCAGCATTGTACCTGTGATACAGACTCTAGATGTCAGAGCAACCCAGACAATGTTCATACCGAAGAACATGTCACAGTATCCATTACCATCCCTGATGTCCCCAAAGTTGAACATTCCTTGAAGACAGTCCTTATTGATAGATTTAATTCTGACTTTTATATTACATGGTTAGGTTGTATTTCTAGACCTAGTGTAAAATGCAAAGCAACTTGGACACAATTGTTTTTTTATGTGTCTGATTTTGTATGACTGCATGTCAGATAATTAGTTCTGTATAATTGCATGTCAAAAGATCATTGCAGTAAATTGCATGTCATTGAATATATGGACTTTTTCTCAAAGAGGGAGGATGTAGATCAGAGCATGTGTATGCACCTTTAAGAAGCATTTCCGTCTGTAGCACGTGCATATTAATAGCGAGCACGTGCAGGCAGCAGTGACATTTTGAGAGAACACCCAGAGTGTTAACATGTATGAGTGCGGCAGTCAGTCTGCTTATAGGTTTATTTAAGTTTAAGTTACAAAGCCTCATTTCTGATATGTTTGTGTGTAGTAAAGCTGCTTAAATAGAACCCATGAATGTTTGTCTCTTTTATGTTGACCAGATGAGCAACAGCTATCACTTCAGCAAAAAGTATTTCTAAGCTTCAGGCCCTATCAGCTAAGCCTCCTTACACTATTTTTCATAAGGACAAAGTGTCTGTATGGACCAACTCTTCCTTTCTTCCTAAGGTGGTGATGGGAAGTAACATTAGTCAGTTCATATGATTACCAGTCTTCTTTCCAGAATTTACAAATAAAGGAGAATACATGCTTCACCTCCTTGATGTGCACAGACTATTATGTTTTACCTTCACAGGACAAAACATTTCAGGAACTCTGATCAGCTGTTTCTATCCTTTTCCCATAATCGCTTGAGTCAGGCAGTATCTAAACTTACACTAGGCAAATGGATTACTGATTGCATTTGACTGGTTTATTCTCAATAAGGATTAGTTTTGCCACAATCCCCTAGACCTCACTCCACTCGGTCTATGGCTACTTCATCTACCTTTTCATCAAGGACTTCCATTGATGATATTTGTCCTGCTGCCACTTGGTCAAAGACTCACACTTTTGTTACACTTTACAAATTGGACATTGTTACCAGAAACAGAGCTTTTTTTGGTTTGACAGTGCTCTGGCATATCTTTCCTTGAGGGCCTCCCAAGGGCCACATAGCTGGGGATTCTGTCCCATTTGTGAGGAAGAATGAAAAGGGACATCATCAGATTTACAAGTTATGTACTTACCATAACTTGGCATCTGTGTTGTCTTTTTTTCATTTTTCCTCACCTTCCCTCCCATCCATCCCCCAGACTTGTATCTGTTAGACTGTATTGAAACCTTTCAGTTCCAGGTCTGAGCCCTAACCTCTTCTTATCTCTATATCTGTCTCCATTATAAATGGGAGATTAGGTAGCAAATATGATATGAGGAGTTTGGGAGAGAATAGAGCATTCTGGTTAGAGGGAGGAGCTTGAGAACTGGATCCAAAGTCTTGTGTATGCAGCCAAGTCATATCCAAGGACTGGATCCGATTCCATTTGTGAGAAAGAATGAAAATGGACAACACAGATGCCAAGTTCTGGTAAGTCCATAACTTCTAAATCATGCACCACTTATTGTTCTGTCAGCATATTACGTGATTTGTAGTTACCTAGCAGTTATGTTAACAAAGAGCTTCCTGTAGACAAAGGTACAGAGTTTTAATCCTTTTTCATCCATTTACTTACAGTTTCAGTTTGAGCAAGTCATTTAACCAGAAGGTTTATCTCAGGTCAGGTAATTCCTGAAAAGGGACACTGCCCAGTTGGTTTACCTGGTTACCAAATACTTAAAATAATATTTAAAAATTGTTCCATATTATTTTTGTTTTTGTACAGAATTCTTGAGCAAAGAAACTGAGAGGCATTTTAGTCTGTCTCATGTTAAAAAGTGGCTTTCTAGCAAATTATTGCAGATTGTGGTCAATAAACAGTGATATGCATGTTAGTTTCAAACTTTGTATACAAATGCAAAACTTGTTTCATCAATTTTCTAAGGCTACAAGAAAAAATATTTAAAAGCTGTTCGTGATTTTGTGTCTGTTTCTATTTTTGAGCTAAGAAGAGGACAGTGGGGATTTGTACTATATGGTTATGGCTGAGCAAGGAGAGATAGATTTCTGGGCTATTATATTATGAATTTATTCGTTCACTTGATCTTGAGCAAATATCTGAGGTGTGTAGTCATACAATTTGTTCCAAATGATATAAGTGTGTGTGTGTGTATGTGCGCATGTGTGTATGCGTGCACGCACACGCAAGCACATGAGTTCATGTATGCTTGTGAGCATTTGTGTGTGTTGTGTGCACATGTATGCGGTTCAAAGATCAAAGTATTACTTATGTATTTCATAAAATGATGTAATAACTGAGATGGGGAGAAAGGCATAACTTGTCTGCAATTGAGAATATGGGGCACACATCATGACACGAACAGTAGTTTTGGCAAACATAAATACAGCAAAGCATGTTCATCAAAAGTACATACAGTGACAGTTGAATTTGCATTTGTATCCAGTGTTATGTGACCCCAGAGCTGATATATGTAAGTTTTGGAGTTGTGGGCTTGCCCCCCTGAAAGAAAATGCTTTCCTCAGTATGTTCATCAAAGGCAGTTTTGGTGAAGTCTCTTTCAATGTATTTACATTTACCGAAACTGCTTTCAGTGAGTTGACATGAATCCAAGAATTTGTAATTTCAGATGCTAAAAGAGAATGTGCATATAATTTGCTTTCTTTCTTTTTTTTGGAGGGGGTGGACTTTTGCAACTTATTTTCAAATCTCTAATGTTTATAAAGGTGGATGTGTGTTAAAACAGAACATATTAAAACTATTATATAATCTTTTTACCTTACAAGTAATATAAAAGGAAAATGATGCACTGCAACCGAGTGACTGTACTGACAAGAAGAGAGAGACTGGAGGTAGCTGAGAACTTTTTATAAATATAAAGTCCACATCTTAATCATGGTGTAAGCTTCCTTCCTAGGTGCTGTTAGAAAATTGTTCACATTTTACAAATCCATTGCACATTATATAAGATATAGGTAGTATTCCACATTTTGAAGATGAACAGTTTACAATGGCTATAGTTTCTGTAATACCTATGTTTACAGGTGTTCAGATAGTATGGTATTCATGATGTTGAAAGCCTGATCTTGCCTGTAATGCTTTAATGCTTGATAATGACTGAACTGATTATACCTTTATTTATTTATTTATTTATTTATTTATTTATTTTCTGGCTGAGGTTGTTGTTTGGCTTGCCAATATGGGGCCTTGGATGTTTGTGACTTGAATGGTTTCTCCTAAGAATCTCTAATCATTGAAACACACTACATCATATTTTATATTACTACCGTTTGATGATGTTTTCCCCAAGACATAATGTAAAAGGAAAATATTACATTTTAACCAGGAACTCATTCAGGCTCCTGCACACAATCTTGAGGAGAAATTCCCCAAGCATCAGTAGCTCGCAGGAAAAAAAAGTCGAATGGCAGAAGGCCAAATGGTTTTCTCCACAGAAAATAACTGCTGCTGTGATTTCTAACTGTGCACTGGCAATGATTCACTTTCTAGGGATATTTCTCCCATCTTAAAGTAAGTTAAACTGTGGAGTTGGTATATATAAGATCAGGGGGTGCAGGGGGAGGGGGGCTTGCCCCAAGCAAAAAACAAGAAAAAGGGAGTGTTCAACATTTTGTTTTTTGGCCATTTTTTTTCATTCTGTTGAAGTGCCATTTTTCCGGAATCAGTATTTTATTGGAACCTCTTATTCAGGTAAGCATTGGAAGACAAGGCATCAACATAACTGTTTATAAATATAACGTGACCTTTAATCCATGCCGAGTTTTCCCTTCTTAGTTGTTAGTAAATGTTCCTCATTTTGCCCTTTTCTTCTACCTTATGACAGATAGTATAGTTTTCCATATTTTGAAGATGGAACGCTGACAATGGCTCCAGCTTCTTTAATTATTTTGTTTGTTGCTGTTATGATAATGTCCAACTATACTAAACTGTCTGACAATGAAGAAGCTTTCAGTAAATAATCTACAAATTCTTAAAGTTTTCTGCTGAAAGTTGCTCACAGACAGTTATAATATTCAGAAACTCCTAATTGCATCATTTAAAATCTTGCCCCCTCAAAACAGTATTCATATCCTAGAATGGGTTATTGTGACCAGATTTCACTTTTGAGCACTACCCATGCCTATCAGAATGCCCCTGATTTTCCTTAAAATGTGTCCCATCCCTAATAGGATTTTTGATTTTCTGGTAAATCACTCAGAATTACATTCAGCCATTAATGACAGTTGGTAGAACTTACTACCCTAAAAATGCATACTGCTGCAAAACATGTTGCTCTATGAATTTTTTAAGTGCTAACTGACCGTCTCACATTCTTCATGAGGTCTTAGACTATCAATGTAATCCAGGAGCTTTTAAATGAACACTCTTGCTACTACATCAAAGAACTTTCAAAGGACATTTAAATTATTTTTGCTATTTAACAGTATCTGCAGTGGGAAGATAAGTGTTTTATCTTGAATGTTGGCAAAATGTACTATATTTGTTTAATTTATGCTTTCATCCAAGACTTATTCAAATAATTATAAACAAGTATCTCATGTAAATACAAATTGTTGGAGCTGAAATAAGAAACAGAAAAGCAGTATCCATATTAGAAGTTTATTTTTGAAACAGTAAATCCATAGCACGTGAAGGACAACATAGCCTTTACCTGACAGACATTTTTAGAACTAATTGGCTGTGCTATAGTTAAGTTTTATGAAAAAAATATCTTCGGCGAATAGTACAAAAGAGTCCTGCCCTGAATACCTGGTAGTTAGAAGAGATGGAAACGTTATGAATTCGATATATGTGTAGACAGAAATACAAACAGACTTGAGTGCAGTCATTTAAGCAATTCTGCTGTGCTCCTTGTAATGAAATGTCATTACTAAGATAAGTGCAGCTTACTATTAACTTCTACTAAAGCATAGGGGCTAATTAATGGTGCACTTTCCTAAACCATGTGCTTGAATCCTATTGCCTTCTGCTATGCATTATGTGATTTTGAGAAAATCATATAAAATTATTCCTGTACCTTTGGAAGTGATAGTAATTCTGGTAAGGCTGACCCTCAGCACATGCATATAACAGACAATTACAAGTCATTAATGAGCACTTACTATTTTTCTCATAAAGGCCAAAATAATATTGCAGCTGAATGAAAACTATATTTGTGGGTAGCAATAGTTTTAAAAATTAAAAAGAAAAAGTTCCCTTTGCAAGCTGCTTGGCACACCACAAATGTTCAATGTGAAGTCAAACGTTGCTGCTGTGCAGAATGATGAGAGTAACCACAAACCTGTCTGCATATTTATTAAAAACAAAACAGAAAAGTGCTGCCATCTCTATTTAATCACGTACAACTCAGACTCTATCAGACCTGCAAGTATATTACCCACAGCTCTTCTTATATACAATACATGTCAAATGAGCAAGGCATCACTTAAAATGCTTGTACTAAAAACATGTATCAAACCAACATCAGGTTACTTTAAAGAAGTGTCATATCATCTACAAGGGACACCAGTATTCAACCCTTGTGCTCTTATGGCATCTAAAATAACCTGCCACTTATACTCTGTATAATCTAAATCATCATCTCTATTCTCCCACCCCTGTTAATATCAGGTGCATGATTCAGCACTCCAAAAAGGTTTGAATACTATTTGTGCATCAAAACCCTCAAACTTTCTATTATCCATCTGTGCATTGTAAATGGATAAAGCCTTTACTACTCTGCAGGTGATTTAAGTTTGCATAGTCACAACTGTGCCTGTAGGAGCTGGTCAGGGAAGATAAGAGTGAGCAGTCATTGCTAGTTCACCAATCACAAGTGGGAGGGAGGTTGCCATGGTGCTCTACAAGGGCAACACCTGGTGTGAGTTAGAGCTAGACGAGCCTGCTTTGTCATAATGCTTAGCATTGGTAAAGCTGCAGGGGAGCCACCATGTGGAGGCATGCTTCCACTCAATGGATGACAATAGCAGGGTCAGAGCTGCCACCAAGGGAGTGGGGGTGATCCCAGTGAAAAGAGGGTAGGCTACCTATCAAGGTCAGCAAGCTGGCCCACTCTCTATCACCTGACTCTTACTGGGCAAAGGAAGGACTAAGAGGGATTCCCAGGTAGGAACAAGTCAGTTGTAGGGCTCTCACCATAACCAAGAATGCCCAGCCTCTCTGTCCTCAGAACAAATGAGCTGATTTGGTACCAGTAGTGAAGCCATTGGGTAAGGGGGTCAATGTCTAGTGAGATGCAGGAAAAAAATTATACTCTCTATTATACTACAACTCTGAGTACTGACCTTTATGAAGACGATGAGTTTTCTATTGCCCAAATTATATATTCTTTTAAGCCCTTCTAGGTTTTTGTATTTTATGTACCTGATAACTTTGACACAGGAAGTATGTTGTTGTAGAATAAAAATACATGTGTGTTTGCATTCCATTCACTTTGTTATACCAGTCACCTGTCTGTACGCTTGTGTGGGCACCAAAACTTGTGTTACAGGACAGTCACAGTAATGCTACAAAAACACTATTTAACAAATACTGCATTATTACTTTTATCAGCTGACTGATCTTTCACTGTAGCTCACACTTGGTGACCCTAGCAAATTGGGGTTACCTCCATTTTTTATTTTAGTAAGAACATTTTTGAAATTTAAATGAAAATATACTTAATCCTACCTGTCTTGCTAAGTGTCTGTTCTGAGTACTGGGTAAAGCTCATAAGTTGATTGGTTATCACTAGGAAAGTGGACTGAATGACCATATGCAGCCTAGCTGTGCACCCTAGAAGGTATTGCTGGGAATTTTATCTCCCTTCTTGATAAAGGCCATACTACAAATCCCTGCAGTATATTTTGGGAACCCATCCAGTCATTAGTACATAACTTGAAGGAGACAAGGGTGTTTCAACATTTAAATATGCAGGGAAGGTTTAATCCAAAGGTAGGGAATCATTTTGGTAATAACCATATCACTCCAAGAAGTTGTATGTATGTTGAGCTTTAAACTGAAAATGTTGGAGTTATTGTTTCTAACATTACCAATGTTTCTGAGATGGAGAATATCTATTAAAGCAAGGTCGTTCACAGGCCAACATACAAGACAAGGTTCTTCCTGTACTAGACTGTATGAAATGGGAAAATATTTATCCAAATAGCTGAGGAAGCCTTGCATTTTGATTCTGTTGGTAAGGAAACATTGAGGACTTCCAAACAAAGATATGAGCTTGCAGAATGCAAACTGATTGGAGAATTAGGCTCAGAGTGGGAATGGCCTAGTAAGTGAGGGACACAGGGAGAGTAGGACATTTTTGTATCATGAACATATACCATGATACTTAACTGGTCAAAGGAAAAGTATGTCCATACTGTACCTTACGCTTGACAGTTTGCTGTCAGTGAAAGTAGCTATATCTCAATGAACTCTGTTGACCCTAATTGGAATTCCGTTTATATGATAATCACTGAGAAAGCATTGTTTCCTAAACGTGACTGCACTACATTTTTAATTACGTTTAAGATCATGGTCAGCACACCAGACTCTGTCTAGCCTTTACTGTACAATATAAGACTCTGTGGGGATAGTCAGTAATGGCACCCAAGTATATGCAAATGTGGCCAACCACAAACCTTCAGCATGCCTTCATTTCGAGGAACTAAACATTAAGGATAAGTGTACCCAGCACAGAGCTCTGATGGACTCTGTTCATGAGTAATCCAGAGCATAAGAAGGTGTCACTAACTTTCACTCCGTGTGTATGATCAGAAAGCCAGGTAATAATGCACTCATTAATATATAGGTTAATATTTAACTTAGTAAGGTTATCAACAATGTCTGCATAAGGATTCATATTTACTGTTTTAGCAAGGTTGAGATAAGTCACATGGGTACAATGACTCCAACTGATGACATAAAGTATACCCCAAAGAAGTTAAACTAGCAAGACCTAGCCTTCACAAAATCATACCGTCTATGACTGAGTGTTTATAATTTACTAGTTTCACCGAGATCAGTTTAGATCTGCTCCATGATTTTACAAATAATACTAGTGAGGTTAATGAATTATAATTTTCAGTGTCAGGTACAATACGGTCCTTACACAAAACTACTGCATATGCAGCTGTACAGAGCTCAGACACATATCCTGTGATTTAAAATCTTCAAAATGTCTTCAGCAGTAATGTCATTTGTGTTAACAGTCAGGTAGCCTGGTACATTGCCCAGGCCTATGAAGCAGTTATTTTTTGCTTTCTATGATATTTATATGCCACAATTTATTTTATTAAAGGTGACATTCTTATCCACTTTTATTCTAGCTCATAAAGTAAACTCAGTCCACAATCATTACCAGAAAGCCGCTCTGTATTTTAAAGAAGTGTATTTAACAAATATGCTGCTACAGTTTGTCAGAATGTTATTTTTATGACCTTGACTATAATGTCAGTTGTGTCACTCCACAAAATAAAAAAGTACTCATGATGCATCATCTCATCTTATTAATAACTGTGTCAACAATAAAATTAAAATAAGAAGTATTTGTGGATTACAGCTGTAAGATAAAATGGAAGTATTCTTCTTCAGTATAATTTATACTGTAATCAAACTGCGACATGCCAGTAACATAAAGCATGTTCTCCAAAGCCTGAGTGGACTTGCCTGTTTAATATTCATTACTGAGGCAACTGCTAAATTTAAAGTGTTATTAGTTATACTGTAAACATGGCTGACATAGAATTATGATTGCAAACATTGCACATGTGTACAGCATAGCTGTAAAACATTTTTATTAGTTGAATAACCTACTAGATAAAGTGTGCAGAATACTTTAATAGTAATTGATTAAATGCATTTCCATGTAAAAAGCACAGTGTTATGTGATATTATGGGTATTTTACAAGCCCTTATGCCCCAAGCACTCAAAACGCTCTATGTCAAAGCAAGGCACTCAAGTATCTTGTAGCTCGGGCAGGCTGCTGCTCAGACTCGAATATGAATTAGGCAGGTAGCTGCCACCATATAATAGAACCCGTTATTCTTGTCTGAGTGAAGTAAGTGCAGCAACCGTGGTGAAAGACTGGGACAGGGAGGTGTGTGGATTAGGGCAGTGATGGCGAACCTTTTGGTTTTGGTGAGTCAAAAATTCAGAAAATGCATAACTTGACTCTGCTGGTGTGTTGCCCCCCCAAACAAAAATTAGAAAAAACTAAATAAATAAAATAAAACAGCATACCTCTCAGTACTTCAGGGATAAATCTCAACAGAATCTGGGACAAATCTAAAAATAAAAGACTTGGGCAGTTTTTTAAACTAGAAGTACTATTAATTTGAAACACTGACAAAAAAATGAATATGAATTAATATACATTTTCTGAAGTAAAATAAGTCTATAAATCTAATTATTGTCATTATTAAGTATAAAGTCACCAGTTTTAGGCGGGATTAGGAGGGACAGTTGGGAGGAACTTAAAACAGCACACGCTTAGAAATGCAGACTACTTGCTCTTTGCAGAAGTGTAACCACGAAGAAAGAACAATGTCAACACTGCCCTTTGCAGATTCTTTTGAGACAGTATACCAAAATAGTCTTTGATATTATAGCAATAACCCACACCTGGGTGTGGGTAATGTGGGATTTACCCACGGTTGGCGTGGTTTGGTCCCGAGGGACCAAACAAAGACAACCGTGGGTAAATCCCGCATTACCCACACCCAGAAGTGGGTTATTGCTATTATACTATGACATTATTTAAGAAAAGAAATAATTACTTTTCTTAAATAATGGCATTGAATAATGCCTCTTTGCTGCCCTTCCGCAGCTGTCTGGTATCCGCGGCAGTTCTGATGTACTGCGCATGCCTACGCAGTACATCAGAGCTGTGGCCAAAAGCAACGGAGAAAGCAAGATCTCCATTGCTTTTTACTGTTTCACTATGTTAAATGGGTTTAACATAGCGAGACCACTTTAAAATAAGCAACAGAGATGTCAGTTGCTTATTTTAAAGTTGTCTCGCTATGTTAAACCCATTTAACATAGCGAGACAGGATTTAAAAAAGCAATGGAGAAAGCAAGATCTCCGTTGCTTTTACTAATATGTCGCTATGTTAAAGGAGTTTAACATAGCGAGACAGCTTTAAAAAAAGCAACAGAGATCTCCGTTGCTTTTTTTAAACCTGTGTCGCTATGTTAAACTCTTTTAACATAGTGAGACAGTGTTTTAGAAGAGACTTATACTAATGGAAAAAGTCCGGGCGACCGGACCTTTTTCCATTAGTATAAGTCGATTTACAATGTGCACGCTGGCCAATCAGCGTGCACATTTTGGAATATTAATGGGAGGTCATGGTATAATAATAACTTCCTTACCTCTGCAGCAGTGTTGTTGAACTGGCTCTTGGCACAGCATAATTCTATGTACTTCACATGAAAAACAAATGCAAAAGTAGTTTCTTTGGTAACTCGGATGTTGAACACTGGTGTGTCACCCAAAATGTTGTGGTGTGTCACCTTTGACACGTGTGTCATAGGTATGCCATCACTGGATTAGGGCATCAGTGGGGAAAAGTGTGTTAGGTTTTGGGCACAGGAAGGAAGTCTTAGGATTAGGGAACAGGAGAGGGAGTTTAACTTTCCTGGGTAGGAAGCAAGTTTTAGGTTTAGGAAGCATAAAAGTTGTTTTTAGGGTTTAGGAGTGAGAATGGGTTTTAGAATTAGGTTTAGGGGCAGTGAATGAGGTCTTAGGGTTTTGGAGTGGGGGGTTAGCTTTAGGGAGCAAGAAGGGAGTTTTTAAGTTAGAATTAGGGTTCTGGTAATAGTACAGACACTAAGCAATTATGGCAGATTGAGGTAAAGGGAATTTGAGCAATGCCTATTCAAGCAAGTGGCAGTGAGCAAGTGTATTGCAAGCATTTAGCACATGAACACTTGTAGCTGATCTAATATTTTTAGCAACTGAAAATTATGTGTTTGAGCCAAAACTGTAACTGCTACACACATATACATTACCAAATAAAATAACCAAGCTATAGCCTTCTATGTATATGTAATTGCTCACATCTAGGGAGGCAGTATAGGTGATACTTTTTATTTATAAGCAGAAGCATGCTTTTCCACTCTGTTATACAATACAGCAGCTGGTATCTAAGGGAACAGAATCTTTTTTGCAAGGTGTGGGTCATAGAACTGCTGATAATTGTTATTTTACCACTGTAAAAAATCTGCATATTACTGTGCAATAATGACAATATGGTGGTTTGAATCAGACCTGACGAATTGACTGCTTTTTATTGTGAAGGTAAGTATAGAAAGGCACATCAGCATCTTGAAAGTGTGATCAGAAAGAGATTTGTCATGCATAATAAATGAAGTAGTAAAACAAGGGCTAAGCTACAGCATACAGTACATTTGCAATAAATGGATTTTATTTAAATAGCTAGGAAATAATATATCAAAACCACTTTCATCCCCAAGAGCTTATATTGTTAAGTGTTTAGGTAGTACTTTGGTCTTGCTTTCTTTCCTGCAGTATGCAATCATGCATGTTTGGCATGGTATTTACAAAGAGTGTGCTGTATATGAGCAATATTATTTTCAGGAGGCATAAGAAATAACATTCAAACACAGCAGACATAATATAAGTTTGTCAGCTCTGGTACCACATAACATGAAAATCAGAACTATGTCATTAGTGTAAAAGCTACATAAAGCTAAGTGACTATTTATAGCACTCATTTTTTGTAATGGAATATATTTATATACTTAAATATATATATATATATATATATATATATATGTATATATATATATATATATATATATATATATATATCCATCTATATATATATCTATCTATAGAGAGAGAGAGAGATGAGTTTATTATTAATGATTACACATGCAAAGTACCAAAATACATATGTTAACAAAACAAGTCCTTTCACCAAAAATTTGTTTCATTCGCCACATAGACCAGATGAAAAATGAACAACAATTTCCTTTTCTGATTGTTTAAACTAAAAAAAAACACTAATTTGTAGACACAGTTGGACTGTTAGGGAGAGTGTGTTTAGTAGCCGAATAGATAGGGTTGGCAATAGGTGTGAGGTTATGGTCAAGAGTAGGGGCAAGGTTTGTACACCTGAGTAAAATGTAGACAGATGACTATTTACATCATATCATTTTAATGTTGAAGCATCAACATCTAGATTCCTGATCACCTGCCTGTTCATATTTCTATTTCCAGGCTTCAACTAGCTCTACCAGTTTTATATGATAGCCCTTACCCAATTGAACCCACAATGTGGTGGTTTTCCTAAAATGTCCATGATTTTGTCTTATGTTTTTGGTTGATTCCTCATAAAATTCATGTTTTTTGGTAAATCATTGAGGGTTGCAGTCACTAAAGTATGAGAACGTAAAGTTGTAGACTTCATATTTTCAGGAAAGTGCATACTAATGCAAATTCTGCTATTCTAGCATTATTGTAACAAAGTCAGTATTTAAAAGCTGATAGTGATTTTTAGTTTTGGTCTCTGACTTCTGTTCTAAGGGTGAGGTTGCCACTTATTTGGCTACAACATTGTGTGGTCCTTATTACAATTTTTTTTTCATATAAAAGTTGGGCATCTGAGATGTGTGACAAATGAAGTAGGTATGATTGCTGGGCCTGCCTGCGGAGGAAATGACTAGGTTTCTGCTGTTGGTTTATTCTGACTTTGCAGGACTATGAGGGAAGCAGTTTAGACATCTAACAAATACAGAGCCAAAGCAGTTGCACTTTCCTCTCCCCCCTTGTTTTTGTTTGTTATTTTGGTCTTTCAGCCAAAGCAGCTATAATTGCTATGACTGTTTGTGGAGGACAACGTCTGTTTTCTCATGTCTCTGGCTTTGCACCACTAACATGACATGATAACAGACCTGGAATACATTAACTTGTGGCAACTGTTTGGAACAAAGTTAAATGCATTGCATGACCACCATTTTTATAACAATCACTTGTCTAACATGTTCACAGAGTTGGGTTTAACTTGATGAGGATGGGGGTTGTCTGTGGATAAAAGTACCTGACCCTCTTGTCATTTGCTCACTTTAAACAGTCACTAATCTCTCTTTGCAGGGATAGTATGCACTGCACAGGAAGTAAAGTGGCTGCAATTGATGCAAAGTCACGTGTAGATAAAATTGTCTTCCTGTTGTGAAGACATAAGGTCACTACTGCTAGTGTCAGAGCCGACAAAGATGTAGACATTATTTCTCTAATTTTCTTCACAAATCTTAGAGGTGTACACAGGAGGTTGCTATAGCTCTTGCTGGGGCTTGGGGCAAATTGTCTAGGGACAGAGCACAGCCTAGGAGCAACATGCTTCACTATATTAATGTAATTGTTATTTTTTTCACCTTCCACACAATCAAAATATTTGGCTAGGGGCCTTTGATTTAGAGATAAGGAGGTATGTTGTTTATATACACCGGACATTGTTATGGTCTGTTTGTTCTTTCCATTTTGTCCTGGTGTAACATCAGTGGATGTAGTTAGAAGGTGGCTGCCTTTTGGGGATAAGGGGTGAAGAGGCTTTCTGTGTATATGTATGTTATATCAGCAGTAACTCAAAATATATGACTGTAGCCATTTGTGCCTTTACTTTCAATCTAGTCTAACAAAAAGGGACACAGAGAAGATAACCTTTTTTTTGGGGGGGGGGGGGCACTTCACATGCATTTGTCCTCTCATTTTATAGTGATCTGCTATTTTATCAGCTTTGAATATTAAATCTTGGATATGACTTATTTCTTTGTTGAAAGAAAAAAAATAAGTCTGATTTTAATCTTATTGATGATTTTTGTTCAGGCCATCATCAGATCAAAAGGTTGAGAAATACTTTGAAATGCATTTTAAGGCATCAGTAACCCCACGGCATCTGTAGGCATAGTGATTAACATACATCTAGCTTACCCCATGGCATCTGTAGGCACAGTGATTAACATACATCTAGCTTACCCCATGGCATCTGTAGGCGCAGTGATTAACATACATCTAGCTTACCCCATGGCATCTGTAGGCACAGTGATTAACATACATCTAGCTTATCCCATGGCATCTGTAGGCACAGTGATTAACATACATCTAGCTTACCCCATGGCATCTGTAGGCAGTGATTAACATACATCTAGCTTACCCCATGGCATCTGTAGGCCCAGTGATTAACATACATCTAGCTTACCCCATGGCATCTGTAGGCACAGTGATTAACATACATCTAGCTTACCCCATGGCATCTGTAGGCACAGTGATTAACATACATCTAGCTTACCCCATGGCATCTGTAGGCACAGTGATTAACATACATCTAGCTTACCCATGGCATCTGTAGGCACAGTGATTAACATACATCTAGCTTACCCCATGGCATCTGTAGGCACAGTGATTAACATACATCTAGCTTACCCCATGGCATCTGTAGGCACAGTGATTAACATACATCTAGCTTACCCCATGGCATCTGTAGGCACAGTGATTAACATACATCTAGCTTACCCCATGGCATCTGTAGGCACAGTGATTAACATACATCTAGCTTACCCCATGGCATCTGTAGGCACAGTGATTAACATACATCTAGCTTACCCCATGGCATCTGTAGGCACAGTGATTAACATACATCTAGCTTACCCCATGGCATCTGTAGGCACAGTGATTAACATACATCTAGCTTACCCCACGGCATCTGTAGGCATAGTGATTAACATACATCTAGCTTAACCCATGGCATCTGTAGGCACAGTGATTAACATACATCTATCTTACCCCACGGCATCTGTAGGCACAGTGATTAACATACATCTAGCTTACCCCATGGCATCTGTAGGCACAGTGATTAACATACATCTAGCTTACCCCATGGCATCTGTAGGCACAGTGATTAACATACATCTAGCTTACCCCATGGCATCTGTAGGCACAGTGATTAACATACATCTAAGCTTACCCCATGGCATCTGTAGGCACAGTGATTAACATACATCTAGCTTACCCCATGGCATCTGTAGGCACAGAGATTAACATACATCTAGCTTACCCCATGGCATCTGTAGGCACAGTGATTAACATACATCTAGCTTACCCCATGGCATCTGTAGGCACAGTGATTAACATACATCTAGCTTACCCCATGGCATCTGTAGGCACAGTGATTAACATACATCTAGCTTACCCCATGGCATCTGTAGGCACAGTGATTAACATACATCTAAGCGTGCCCATGGCATCTGTAGGCACAGTGATTAACATACATCTAGCTTACCCCACGGCATCTGTAGGCACAGTGATTAACATACATCTAGCTTACCCCACGGCATCTGTAGGCACAGTGATTAACATACATCTAGCTTACCCCACGGCATCTGTAGGCACAGTGATTAACATACATCTAGCTTACCCCACGGCATCTGTAGGCACAGTGATTAACATACATCTAGCTTACCCCACGGCATCTGTAGGCACAGTGATTAACATACATCTAGCTTACCCCACGGCATCTGTAGGCACAGTGATTAACATACATCTAGCTTACCCCACGGCATCTGTAGGCACAGTGATTAACATACATCTAGCTTACCCCACGGCATCTGTAGGCACAGTGATTAACATACATCTAGCTTACCCCACGGCATCTGTAGGCACAGTGATTAACATACACCTAGCTTACCCCACGGCATCTGTAGGCACAGTGATTAACATACATCTAGATTACCCCACGGCATCTGTAGGCACAGTGATTAACATACACCTAGATTACCCCACGGCATCTGTAGGCACAGTGATTAACATACATCTAGCTTACCCCACGGCATCTGTAGGCACAGTGATTAACATACATCTAGCTTACCCCACGGCATCTGTAGGCACAGTGATTAACATACATCTAGCTTACCCACGGCATCTGTAGGCACAGTGATTAACATACATCTAGCTTACCCCACGGCATCTGTAGGCACAGTGACTAACATACATCTAGCTTACCCCATGGCATCTGTAGGCACAGTGATTAACATACATCTAGCTTACCCCATGGCATCTGTAGGCACAGTGATTAACATACATCTAGCTTACCCCATGGCATCTGTAGGCACAGTGATTAACATACATCTAGTTTACCCCACGGCATCTGTAGGCACAGTGATTAACATACATCTAGCTTACCCCACGGCATCTGTAGGCACAGTGATTAACATACATCTAGTTTACCCCACGGCATCTGTAGGCACAGTGATTAACATACATCTAGCTTACACCACGGCATCTGTAGGCACAGTGATTAACATACATCTAGCTTACCCCACGGCATCTGTAGGCACAGTGATTAACATACATCTAGCTTACACCACGGCATCTGTAGGCACAGTGATTAACATACATCTAGCTTACCCCACGGCATCTGTAGGCACAGTGATTAACATACATCTAGCTTACCCCACGGCATCTGTAGGCACAGTGATTAACATACATCTAGCTTACCCCACGGCATCTGTAGGCACAGTGATTAACATACATCTAGCTTACCCCATGGCATCTGTAGGCACAGTGATTAACATACATCTAGCTTACCCCATGGCATCTGTAGGCACAGTGATTAACATACATCTAGCTTACCCCATGGCATCTGTAGGCACAGTGATTAACATACATCTAGCTTACCCCATGGCATCTGTAGGCACAGTGATTAACATACATCTAGCTTACCCCATGGCATCTGTAGGCACAGTGATTAACATACATCTAGCTTACCCCATGGCATCTGTAGGCACAGTGATTAACATACATCTAGCTTACCCCATGGCATCTGTAGGCACAGTGATTAACATACATCTAGCTTACCCCATGGCATCTGTAGGCACAGTGATTAACATACATCTAGCTTACCCCATGGCATCTGTAGGCACAGTGATCAACATACATCTAGCTTACCCCATGGCATCTGTAGGCACAGTGATTAACATACATCTAGCTTACCCCATGGCATCTGTAGGCACAGTGATTAACATACATCTAGCTTACCCCATGGCATCTGTAGGCACAGTGATTAACATACATCTAGCTTACCCCACGGCATCTGTAGGCACAGTGATTAACATACATCTAGCTTACCCCACGGCATCTGTAGGCACAGTGATTAACATACATCTAGCTTACCCCACGGCATCTGTAGGCACAGTGATTAACATACATCTAGCTTACCCCCACGGCATCTGTAGGCACAGTGATTAACATACATCTAGCTTACCCCATGGCATCTGTAGGCACAGTGATTAACATAC
Organism: Protopterus annectens; assembly: GCF_019279795.1. Classification (NCBI taxonomy): domain Eukaryota; kingdom Metazoa; phylum Chordata; order Ceratodontiformes; family Protopteridae; genus Protopterus; species Protopterus annectens. Next base: position 866,833,761 of record NC_056727.1, on the reverse strand, counting down.
ATCTAGCTTACCCCATGGCATCTGTAGGCACAGTGATTAACATACATCTAGCTTACCCCACGGCATCTGTAGGCACAGTGATTAACATACATCTAGCTTACCCCATGGCATCTGTAGGCACAGTGATTAACATACATCTAAGCTTACCCCATGGCATCTGTAGGCACAGTGATTAACATACATCTAGCTTACCCCATGGCATCTGTAGGCACAGTGATTAACATACATCTAGCTTACCCCATGGCATCTGTAGGCACAGTGATTAACATACATCTAGCTTACCCCATGGCATCTGTAGGCACAGTGATTAACATACATCTAGCTTACCCCATGGCATCTGTAGGCACAGTGATTAACATACATCTAGCTTACCCCATGGCATCTGTAGGCACAGTGATTAACATACATCTAGCTTACCCCATGGCATCTGTAGGCACAGTGATTAACATACATCTAGCTTACCCCATGGCATCTGTAGGCACAGTGATTAACATACATCTAGCTTACCCCATGGCATCTGTAGGCACAGTGATTAACATACATCTAGCTTACCCCATGGCATCTGTAGGCACAGTGATTAACATACATCTAGCTTACCCCATGGCATCTGTAGGCACAGTGATTAACATACATCTAGCTTACCCCATGGCATCTGTAGGCACAGTGATTAACATACATCTAGCTTACCCCATGGCATCTGTAGGCACAGTGATTAACATACATCTAGCTTACCCCATGGCATCTGTAGGCACAGTGATTAACATACATCTAGCACCCCATGGCATCTGTAGGCACAGTGATTAACATACATCTAGCTTACCCCATGGCATCTGTAGGCACAGTGATTAACATACATCTAGCTTACCCCATGGCATCTGTAGGCACAGTGATTAACATACATCTACATACATCTAGCCTACCCCATGGCATCTGTAGGCACAGTGATTAACATACATCTAGCTTACCCCATGGCATCTGTAGGCACAGTGATTAACATACATCTAGCTTACCCCATGGCATCTGTAGGCACAGTGATTAACATACATCTAGCTTACCCCATGGCATCTGTAGGCACAGTGATTAACATACATCTAGCTTACCCCATGGCATCTGTAGGCACAGTGATTAACATACATCTAGCTTACCCCATGGCATCTGTAGGCACAGTGATTAACATACATCTAGCTTACCCCATGGCATCTGTAGGCACAGTGATTAACATACATCTAGCTTACCCCATGGCATCTGTAGGCACAGTGATTAACATACATCTAGCTTACCCCATGGCATCTGTAGGCACAGTGATTAACATACATCTAGCTTACCCCATGGCATCTGTAGGCACAGTGATTAACATACATCTAAGCTTACCCCATGGCATCTGTAGGCACAGTGATTAACATACATCTAGCTTACCCCATGGCATCTGTAGGCACAGTGATTAACATACATCTAGCTTACCCCATGGCATCTGTAGGCACAGTGATTAACATACATCTAGCTTACCCCATGGCATCTGTAGGCACAGTGATTAACATACATCTAGCTTACCCCATGGCATCTGTAGGCACAGTGATTAACATACATCTAGCTTACCCCATGGCATCTGTAGGCACAGTGATTAACATACATCTAAGCTTACCCCATGGCATCTGTAGGCACAGTGATTAACATACATCTAGCTTACCCCATGGCATCTGTAGGCACAGTGATTAACATACATCTAGCTTACCCCATGGCATCTGTAGGCACAGTGATTAACATACATCTAGCTTACCCCATGGCATCTGTAGGCACAGTGATTAACATACATCTAGCTTACCCCATGGCATCTGTAGGCACAGTGATTAACATACATCTAGCTTACCCCATGGCATCTGTAGGCACAGTGATTAACATACATCTAGCTTACCCCATGGCATCTGTAGGCACAGTGATTAACATACATCTAGCTTACCCCATGGCATCTGTAGGCACAGTGATTAACATACATCTAGCTTACCCCATGGCATCTGTAGGCACAGTGATTAACATACATCTAGCTTACCCCATGGCATCTGTAGGCACAGTGATTAACATACATCTAGCTTACCCCATGGCATCTGTAGGCACAGTGATTAACATACATCTAGCTTACCCCATGGCATCTGTAGGCACAGTGATTAACATACATCTAGCTTACCCCATGGCATCTGTAGGCACAGTGATTAACATACATCTAGCTTACCCCATGGCATCTGTAGGCACAGTGATTAACATACATCTAGCTTACCCCATGGCATCTGTAGGCACAGTGATTAACATACATCTAGCTTACCCCATGGCATCTGTAGGCACAGTGATTAACATACATCTAGCTTACCCCATGGCATCTGTAGGCACAGTGATTAACATACATCTAGCTTACCCCATGGCATCTGTAGGCACAGTGATTAACATACATCTAGCTTACCCCATGGCATCTGTAGGCACAGTGATTAACATACATCTAGCTTACCCCATGGCATCTGTAGGCACAGTGATTAACATACATCTAGCTTACCCCATGGCATCTGTAGGCACAGTGATTAACATACATCTAGCTTACCCCATGGCATCTGTAGGCACAGTGATTAACATACATCTAGCTTACCCCATGGCATCTGTAGGCACAGTGATTAACATACATCTAGCTTACCCCATGGCATCTGTAGGCACAGTGATTAACATACATCTAGCTTACCCCATGGCATCTGTAGGCACAGTGATTAACATACATCTAGCTTACCCCATGGCATCTGTAGGCACAGTGATTAACATACATCTAGCTTACCCCATGGCATCTGTAGGCACAGTGCTTAACATACATCTAGCTTACCTCATGGCATCTGTAGGCACAGTGATTAACATACATCTAGCTTACCCCATGGCATCTGTAGGCACAGTGATTAACATACATCTAGCTTACCCCATGGCATCTGTAGGCACAGTGATTAACATACATCTAGCTTACCCCATGGCATCTGTAGGCACAGTGATTAACATACATCTAGCTTACCCCATGGCATCTGTAGGCACAGTGATTAACATACATCTAGCTTACCCCATGGCATCTGTAGGCACAGTGATTAACATACATCTAGCTTACCCCATGGCATCTGTAGGCACAGTGATTAACATACATCTAGCTTACCCCATGGCATCTGTAGGCACAGTGATTAACATACATCTAGCTTACCCCATGGCATCTGTAGGCACAGTGATTAACATACATCTAGCTTACCCCATGGCATCTGTAGGCACAGTGATTAACATACATCTAGCTTACCCCATGGCATCTGTAGGCACAGTGATTAACATACATCTAGCTTACCCCATGGCATCTGTAGGCACAGTGATTAACATACATCTAGCTTACCCCATGGCATCTGTAGGCACAGTGATTAACATACATCTAGCTTACCCCATGGCATCTGTAGGCACAGTGATTAACATACATCTAGCTTACCCCATGGCATCTGTAGGCACAGTGATTAACATACATCTAGCTTACCCCATGGCATCTGTAGGCACAGTGATTAACATACATCTAGCTTACCCCATGGCATCTGTAGGCACAGTGATTAACATACATCTAGCTTACCCCATGGCATCTGTAGGCACAGTGATTAACATACATCTAGCTTACCCCATGGCATCTGTAGGCACAGTGATTAACATACATCTAGCTTACCCCATGGCATCTGTAGGCACAGTGATTAACATACATCTAGCTTACCCCATGGCATCTGTAGGCACAGTGATTAACATACATCTAGCTTACCCCATGGCATCTGTAGGCACAGTGATTAACATACATCTAGCTTACCCCATGGCATCTGTAGGCACAGTGATTAACATACATCTAGCTTACCCCATGGCATCTGTAGGCACAGTGATTAACATACATCTAGCTTACCCCATGGCATCTGTAGGCACAGTGATTAACATACATCTAGCTTACCCCATGGCATCTGTAGGCACAGTGATTAACATACATCTAGCTTACCCCATGGCATCTGTAGGCACAGTGATTAACATACATCTAGCTTACCCCATGGCATCTGTAGGCACAGTGATTAACATACATCTAGCTTACCCCATGGCATCTGTAGGCACAGTGATTAACATACATCTAGCTTACCCCATGGCATCTGTAGGCACAGTGATTAACATACATCTAGCTTACCCCATGGCATCTGTAGGCACAGTGATTAACATACATCTAGCTTACCCCATGGCATCTGTAGGCACAGTGATTAACATACATCTAAGCTTACCCCATGGCATCTGTAGGCACAGTGATTAACATACATCTAGCTTACCCCATGGCATCTGTAGGCACAGTGATTAACATACATCTAGCTTACCCCATGGCATCTGTAGGCACAGTGATTAACATACATCTAGCTTACCCCATGGCATCTGTAGGCACAGTGATTAACATACATCTAGCTTACCCCATGGCATCTGTAGGCACAGTGATTAACATACATCTAGCTTACCCCATGGCATCTGTAGGCACAGTGATTAACATACATCTAGCTTACCCCATGGCATCTGTAGGCACAGTGATTAACATACATCTAGCTTACCCCATGGCATCTGTAGGCACAGTGATTAACATACATCTAGCTTACCCCATGGCATCTGTAGGCACAGTGATTAACATACATCTAGCTTACCCCATGGCATCTGTAGGCACAGTGATTAACATACATCTAGCTTACCCCATGGCATCTGTAGGCACAGTGATTAACATACATCTAGCTTACCCCATGGCATCTGTAGGCACAGTGATTAACATACATCTAGCTTACCCCATGGCATCTGTAGGCACAGTGATTAACATACATCTAGCTTACCCCATGGCATCTGTAGGCACAGTGATTAACATACATCTAGCTTACCCCATGGCATCTGTAGGCACAGTGATTAACATACATCTAGCTTACCCCATGGCATCTGTAGGCACAGTGATTAACATACATCTAGCTTACCCCATGGCATCTGTAGGCACAGTGATTAACATACATCTAGCTTACCCCATGGCATCTGTAGGCACAGTGATTAACATACATCTAGCTTACCCCATGGCATCTGTAGGCACAGTGATTAACATACATCTAGCTTACCCCATGGCATCTGTAGGCACAGTGATTAACATACATCTAGCTTACCCCATGGCATCTGTAGGCACAGTGATTAACATACATCTAGCTTACCCCATGGCATCTGTAGGCACAGTGATTAACATACATCTAGCTTACCCCATGGCATCTGTAGGCACAGTGATTAACATACATCTAGCTTACCCCATGGCATCTGTAGGCACAGTGATTAACATACATCTAGCTTACCCCATGGCATCTGTAGGCACAGTGATTAACATACATCTAGCTTACCCCATGGCATCTGTAGGCACAGTGATTAACATACATCTAGCTTACCCCATGGCATCTGTAGGCACAGTGATTAACATACATCTAGCTTACCCCATGGCATCTGTAGGCACAGTGATTAACATACATCTAGCTTACCCCATGGCATCTGTAGGCACAGTGATTAACATACATCTAGCTTACCCCATGGCATCTGTAGGCACAGTGATTAACATACATCTAGCTTACCCCATGGCATCTGTAGGCACAGTGATTAACATACATCTAGCTTACCCCATGGCATCTGTAGGCACAGTGATTAACATACATCTAGCTTACCCCATGGCATCTGTAGGCACAGTGATTAACATACATCTAGCTTACCCCATGGCATCTGTAGGCACAGTGATTAACATACATCTAGCTTACCCCATGGCATCTGTAGGCACAGTGATTAACATACATCTAGCTTACCCCATGGCATCTGTAGGCACAGTGATTAACATACATCTAGCTTACCCCATGGCATCTGTAGGCACAGTGATTAACATACATCTAGCTTACCCCATGGCATCTGTAGGCACAGTGATTAACATACATCTAGCTTACCCCATGGCATCTGTAGGCACAGTGATTAACATACATCTAGCTTACCCCATGGCATCTGTAGGCACAGTGATTAACATACATCTAGCTTACCCCATGGCATCTGTAGGCACAGTGATTAACATACATCTAGCTTACCCCATGGCATCTGTAGGCACAGTGATTAACATACATCTAGCTTACCCCATGGCATCTGTAGGCACAGTGATTAACATACATCTAGCTTACCCCATGGCATCTGTAGGCACAGTGATTAACATACATCTAGCTTACCCCATGGCATCTGTAGGCACAGTGATTAACATACATCTAGCTTACCCCATGGCATCTGTAGGCACAGTGATTAACATACATCTAGCTTACCCCACGGCATCTGTAGGCACAGTGATTAACATACATCTAGCTTACCCCATGGCATCTGTAGGCACAGTGATTAACATACATCTAGCTTACCCCATGGCATCTGTAGGCACAGTGATTAACATACATCTAGCTTACCCCATGGCATCTGTAGGCACAGTGATTAACATACATCTAGCTTACCCCATGGCATCTGTAGGCACAGTGATTAACATACATCTAGCTTACCCCATGGCATCTGTAGGCACAGTGATTAACATACATCTAGCTTACCCCATGGCATCTGTAGGCACAGTGATTAACATACATCTAGCTTACCCCATGGCATCTGTAGGCACAGTGATTAACATACATCTAGCTTACCCCATGGCATCTGTAGGCACAGTGATTAACATACATCTAGCTTACCCCATGGCATCTGTAGGCACAGTGATTAACATACATCTAGCTTACCCCATGGCATCTGTAGGCACAGTGATTAACATACATCTAGCTTACCCCATGGCATCTGTAGGCACAGTGATTAACATACATCTAGCTTACCCCATGGCATCTGTAGGCACAGTGATTAACATACATCTAGCTTACCCCATGGCATCTGTAGGCACAGTGATTAACATACATCTAGCTTACCCCATGGCATCTGTAGGCACAGTGATTAACATACATCTAGCTTACCCCATGGCATCTGTAGGCACAGTGATTAACATACATCTAGCTTACCCCATGGCATCTGTAGGCACAGTGATTAACATACATCTAGCTTACCCCATGGCATCTGTAGGCACAGTGATTAACATACATCTAGCTTACCCCATGGCATCTGTAGGCACAGTGATTAACATACATCTAGCTTACCCCATGGCATCTGTAGGCACAGTGATTAACATACATCTAGCTTACCCCATGGCATCTGTAGGCACAGTGATTAACATACATCTAGCTTACCCCATGGCATCTGTAGGCACAGTGATTAACATACATCTAGCTTACCCCATGGCATCTGTAGGCACAGTGATTAACATACATCTAGCTTACCCCATGGCATCTGTAGGCACAGTGATTAACATACATCTAGCTTACCCCATGGCATCTGTAGGCACAGTGATTAACATACATCTAGCTTACCCCATGGCATCTGTAGGCACAGTGATTAACATACATCTAGCTTACCCCATGGCATCTGTAGGCACAGTGATTAACATACATCTAGCTTACCCCATGGCATCTGTAGGCACAGTGATTAACATACATCTAGCTTACCCCATGGCATCTGTAGGCACAGTGATTAACATACATCTAGCTTACCCCATGGCATCTGTAGGCACAGTGATTAACATACATCTAGCTTACCCCATGGCATCTGTAGGCACAGTGATTAACATACATCTAGCTTACCCCATGGCATCTGTAGGCACAGTGATTAACATACATCTAGCTTACCCCATGGCATCTGTAGGCACAGTGATTAACATACATCTAGCTTACCCCATGGCATCTGTAGGCACAGTGATTAACATACATCTAGCTTACCCCATGGCATCTGTAGGCACAGTGATTAACATACATCTAGCTTACCCCATGGCATCTGTAGGCACAGTGATTAACATACATCTAGCTTACCCCATGGCATCTGTAGGCACAGTGATTAACATACATCTAGCTTACCCCATGGCATCTGTAGGCACAGTGATTAACATACATCTAGCTTACCCCATGGCATCTGTAGGCACAGTGATTAACATACATCTAGCTTACCCCATGGCATCTGTAGGCACAGTGATTAACATACATCTAGCTTACCCCATGGCATCTGTAGGCACAGTGATTAACATACATCTAGCTTACCCCATGGCATCTGTAGGCACAGTGATTAACATACATCTAGCTTACCCCATGGCATCTGTAGGCACAGTGATTAACATACATCTAGCTTACCCCATGGCATCTGTAGGCACAGTGATTAACATACATCTAGCTTACCCCATGGCATCTGTAGGCACAGTGATTAACATACATCTAGCTTACCCCATGGCATCTGTAGGCACAGTGATTAACATACATCTAGCTTACCCCATGGCATCTGTAGGCACAGTGATTAACATACATCTAGCTTACCCCATGGCATCTGTAGGCACAGTGATTAACATACATCTAGCTTACCCCATGGCATCTGTAGGCACAGTGATTAACATACATCTAGCTTACCCCATGGCATCTGTAGGCACAGTGATTAACATACATCTAGCTTACCCCATGGCATCTGTAGGCACAGTGATTAACATACATCTAGCTTACCCCATGGCATCTGTAGGCACAGTGATTAACATACATCTAGCTTACCCCATGGCATCTGTAGGCACAGTGATTAACATACATCTAGCTTACCCCATGGCATCTGTAGGCACACTGATTAACATACATCTAGCTTACCCCATGGCATCTGTAGGCACAGTGATTAACATACATCTAGCTTACCCCATGGCATCTGTAGGCACAGTGATTAACATACATCTAGCTTACCCCATGGCATCTGTAGGCACAGTGATTAACATACATCTAGCTTACCCCATGGCATCTGTAGGCACAGTGATTAACATACATCTAGCTTACCCCATGGCATCTGTAGGCACAGTGATTAACATACATCTAGCTTACCCCATGGCATCTGTAGGCACAGTGATTAACATACATCTAGCTTACCCCATGGCATGTGTAGGCACAGTGATTAACATACATCTAGCTTACCCCATGGCATCTGTAGGCACAGTGATTAACATACATCTAGCTTACCCCATGGCATCTGTAGGCACAGTGATTAACATACATCTAGCTTACCCCATGGCATCTGTAGGCACAGTGATTAACATACATCTAGCTTACCCCATGGCATCTGTAGGCACAGTGATTAACATACATCTAGCTTACCCCATGGCATCTGTAGGCACAGTGATTGTCATACATCTAGCTTACCCCATGACATCTGTAGGCACAGTGATTAACATACATCTAGCTTACCTCATGGCATCTCTAGGCACAGTGATTAATATACATCTAGCTTACCCCATGGCATCTGTAGGCACAGTGATTAACATACATCTAGCTTACTCCATGGCATCTGTAGGCACAGTGATTAACATACATCTAGCTTACCCCATGGCATCTGTAGGCACAGTGATTAACATACATCTAGCTTACCCCATGGCATCTGTAGGCACAGTGATTAACATACATCTAGCTTACCCCATGGCATCTGTAGGCACAGTGATTAACATACATCTAACTTACCCCATGGCATCTGTAGGCACAGTGATTAACATACATCTAGCTTACCCCATGGCATCTGTAGGCAGAGTGATTAACATACATCTAGCTTACCCCATGGCATCTGTAGGCACAGTGATTAACATACATCTAGCTTACCCCATGGCATCTGTAGGCACACTGATTAACATACATCTAGCTTACCCCATGGCATCTGTAGGCACAGTGATTAACATACATCTAGCTTACCCCATGGCATCTGTAGGCACTGTGATTAACATACATCTAGCTTACCCCATGGCATCTGTAGGCACAGTGATTAACATACATCTAGCTTATTTCAGTTATTTTTTGCACAGATAGTATGAGCAGTCTTGGTCAGTTATGGTGTGCTGAAAGAGGGCAGGTAAAAGCAAAGTCTGAATTTCTTTCCTTTATCATGATTTTTCTTCAGCCGTTATTGAATGGAAAGGCTGTGAAAATAAATCTAAAAGGCATATAACAGCATTTAGAGCTTCATGGCTGCCTGAAATTCTGGGATTAATTCAGCAATTTCCTCCACAGTTATTACAGTCTTGCTCAGTTAGGATGTATTTAAAGAACAGAAAAATATATATGAAGAGTAAAACAGAAGTGTGAGAAAAGGAAGAACTAAAGTAATTTGAATGATGTGGGTAGGCTAGAATGGGGGTGGGGGGGGTGATGGGAGCCGTGGATTGAAGGATGTGTGCTTCTGTGGGGAGACTAGTGGTCAGCAGGTGAAAAGCATTATGGACCCCTTTGCCTAGGCCACCATTTTGATAAAGGCCAGCCCTGACTGTTACCCTTTTCTGCAGAGTGGAATGGTGGCACCAACTGTTATTTTAGTGTACAGATACAAGGGGCTAGATAGTAAACACCACAAACCCACTTAATGATTATACCTCTGAACCATTTGTTAGAATTAAGAAAATACATGAACAACAATTAGGTAAGCCAGCATTTCTGAATCAAGTTATTTTGCAACAATCGATGAGTTTTATTTTTCACCAATAATTTGCTAACCCAGGAGGTAATCATGCTGATCCACATCCAAGCATTCAAAAGCCTTGAGTTAACACACTAATGCCATTAAAAAACACTGAACACTTCGTCAAATACAGGATATGTAGAGCTGCAGTCTTTGTGAAAGGGAATCTCTTCTCCGGGTATTTTGAGTTATGCTGATCTATTTGATTAACAGGTTTTGAGATTATAGAATGGTCATTTCAGAAATGTCACCCATCAAATGTATATTCTTAAAATGCCACTGCTTTTCTGTTAAGCTGTAATAGTGCCTACATTCTGAAAATAAAAGCCTGTTTTATCAGGTGTTCATCAGTGAAAGCTACTTTTTTAACAGATATATGTTGTTGCTATTCTTTTAGTATAATATATAGTCATTTTGCTTTCTGTTATTCTTTGTAATGGTTGCAGAAGCTCCCCCTTAACCATCCAAACCCCACTAATTTTACATTAGATAATGGACAAATCGTACATCGATACTCTATTGCAAAGAACTATTCTCCAGCAAGGTGTTACATTGCTCAGTAAGAAAAAATAAATAAATAAAACAAGTCTGACTCATTATGGCAACATGAGTCTGAATGCGTTTCTCCCCATTTTCCGGTGAAAATAGGCTCTGTCCTAGTCAGAGTTTCCCGGTCAACAAATATCAAATAAATAAATAAATATTAAGCTGCCATGAAGCAGGAGCTGAATAAATGCAGACATCTGCCATTTTGAACTCTCGCTAAACACAGGTTTGTTGTTTAGCATGCATAAAATAAATTAAAGGAACATATGCATGAGCTTGTGTGTGAGTGTATGTTCCTGTGAGAGAGAGAGAGATTCAGCTTCAGTGAGCTGAGAGAATCAGATCATACCTCTCAAATTATTTCATCAAGAATTCTAGATAAACCTAAAAGTTACAGAAAAAAAGAACTAAAATCTGGGAAAAAATGCGAATATAACCATAAATTTCCAGCTACAAGCATTTTTTCTGCACAATACAAAGTGTGAGACTAAAATATTTGGCTTCATTGACAATACTCCAGAAAATCAGGACAGAGCAAAATTACGGACAGTTGAGTGGCATGGTGGGAGGGGACTCTAATGCCTTATACTTTATAATTTTGTTTTCTTCATTTGATTCATTGGAATCTCTTTTAAAGTTTTTTTGTCTAGTCCTTCTAGCATGTTGAGGATCAGTTGCTAGTGTCCTCTCCTGCTCAGCTGGTGAACCTGGGAATATTGAGGCAATGTTACAATTGCCTCATGTACACAGACAACCCTCTCCTCCTCCCACAAAAGACAAATACATGCGAGAGATGCAACTATATGGCCAAACTGGAGGCTGAGCTCTCTCAACATAGGACTGGCAAGACCAGTCAGGAGGAGAAGGTTACCACACACACTATAGACCCAGTCTCAGATAGTACCATCACAACCTCAAATCATACACATAAACACACAAAGACACACTCGGCGGCTCTGATCAAAAATCTACCAAAACAGCAGAGGCCACCAAAGCAGACACCCAAACAACCACCACCTCAGAACACAACACCTGCAACACATAGACCTCACAGTCAGAGTGTCAAACAGTCACAGCCCTTAAGGCCAAACACAATGCCAGACACACTAGTCATTGGTGACTCCATAGTCAGACACACTGACGTCCCGCTCACCAGACTGAGTAAGGAGAAGGTCACAGTAAGCTGCCTGTCAGGCGCTAGAATTGGCCACATAACGCAAGCACTCAGGTCTCTCAACAGCAGGTACAAATACGACTCAGTCATTGTCCACGCTGGTGTAAACGACCTGAGACGTACCTCCTTGGACTACATGAAAAGAGACATTGAGGAGCTCTCTGATTATGTAGCCCAGGCAGGTATGACCCTGACCTTGTGCAGTATCCTACCTTCACCAAGAATGATGCCACAATACACAGATAAGATGATCAGCTTTAACAATTGGCTTAAACTCTGGTGTCATTCAAAGGGGATCCAATGTCTGTCTGCCTGGGATGACATGCTGGACAAGCCACACTGCTTCGCAAGGGATGGCTTGCACCTGTCACCCCTGGGATTCCGGATATTGGCAAAGGCTCTTGCCACCCCATAGTGCCTTTTTTAGGCAAGGCTCAAATTCTAAACCTACCACCCTAGAACACAAAAAAAGTAAAAAACTAAGGGTAATGCTGCTCAATGCCAGAAGTCTAAATCTCAAAATGCACGCACTCGAGGCCCTTCTCAGTATGGAGAACATCGATGTCTGTGCAGTGACAGAAACCTGGTTCAAGGCTCCTGAGAGCACCCCAGCACCATCAGGTTTTACCTCTTATCATGCGTTCCGGCCCCAAAATCCGGACAATACCAAGAAAGGAGGGGGGGTATCCATATTCATCAAGGACACCCACACCTCAAGACTGGTGGCAACGGAGATGCATCGGAGACCATCCAGGTGCAATTAACCATAGGCAAGACTGCTCTGCAAATTGTAGCATGTTACAGGCCACCCTCACAAACTCAGGAACCTCACATGGCCTTCCTGAAAACACTAGAGTGGATAAATGTATCACCAAACACCATCATACTAGGTGACTTCAATTACCCTAATATAGACTGGGAACACTACTCAAGCCCAAACACCCTAGCCCAAAAGTTCCTGGAATTCATAAACTCAAATGCCATGGAACAACTAGTCACCATCCCCACAAGAGGAGAAAACATACTTGATCTCATCATCACGAACATGGGAGGACAATGTTCAACACCGAAGTATACCCCTCACTGGTGAGATCAGATCACAAACTAATCTCGCTGGAGGTCCTCATCCCACCCCACCTGAAATAAAAAGACCACAGTAAAGAACTTCTCGAAGCCGACTTCACACTTCTAAAGACTAGTGTGGTCTTTTAAGGCCCCGAGGCGGAAAACAGTACTCAAGCCGCTGAATCACTTACAAATGCCTTCTACCAGCACCTGCAGGACTGCATGGATAAGGCAATCCCAAGCAAAACAAAGACTCTTTGTACCAAAGGCAAGCGTCCAGTCTGGTGGACCCCAGCCATAAACAAACTCTACAACAAAAGGAGGAAGCTACTACAAGATAGAGCAAAATCCTTAAAAGGTAAGACACCCTTGATCACTATAAGTAAAAAACTAAGAGTTCTCATAAAATCATCCAAAGCAAATTTTGAGAGAAAAATAGCTAAAGACTCAAAAGACAATCATAAGGCCTTCTTTAGCTATGTTAGAAACCTGGGAGGAAACTCCCAGATATGCTCAGAACTAGTTCAAAATGATGTGAAGATTACTGATCCTACAGACATTGCCAACATACTGGCTGACAGGTTCAGTGCAAACTCCCCCCCCCCCTCCCTCCCAAAAGGAGAGATATCTATACCAAGCGATTGCAGCCCCCCAAACATCTCCAACGCCCAAGTGAGAACTGCTCTCTCCAAAGCAAAACACAGCATCCATGGGACCTGATGGTGTCCCCGGCTGTGTGCTCCACGAACTCAACAAGGAATTAAACCCACAGCTAGGACAGCTGTTTAATCATAGTCTTACCTCTGGATACGTACCCCGGGAGTGGCGCACTGCAACTGTGGTCCCACTTCACAAAGGCGGTGCCTCCACCGACCCTGGAAATTACCGGCCCATTAGCTTGACAAGCCTTATCTGCAAAGCCATGGAGAGGATCATAATGGACCTCATAAATAAAGACATAGGGAATTTGCAGACTTTGGATCCATCCCAGTTTGGCTTTGTCAAAGGCAGATCATGCCTTCTAAACTTGGTTGACTTTTTCGAAACAGTCACCAAAGCCATTGATGAGGGAAAGGCAGTCCATACAGCCTACCTCGATCTGGCGAAGGCCTTCGATACAATACCCCACTCGGGTATCATTGAAAAACTCATCAGCTTAAATGTTAACCCATACATCACAAGATGGGTTGCAAACTGGCTGAGTGACAGAACCCACAGGGTCAGAGTTGCTGGAGCCATGTCAGACTCAAAGCCTGTCACAAGTGGTGTACCACAGGGCTCAGTCCTGGGCCCACCCTTGTTTGGCATCTACTTTTCCAGTACAAGCAAACACAGGAGGGTTATGGCTGACAAAGTTTGCAGATGACTGCAAACTGGGTGCCATAGTAGAAAACACATCTGACACAGATATCCTTCAGAAGGGTCTCACAGAAACGGATAACTGGTGCCAGAGCCATGGCCTAAAGTTAAATGCCAAAAATGCATAGTCATACCCTTCGGGAAAACAAGGTTACCCTAGCTACCAAATAGGTGGCAATCCACTGAGCACAGAAGAAGTTATCAGGGACCTGGGGACCCAGGTTGATAGTAGTCTGTCATTCGACACCCATGTAGCTAAAGTAGTTAGGAAGACCTTCTACATTGCCCACCTTATCATGAAGGGATTCTCATCTAGATCAAGGGAGGTCATAGTCTCCCTATACTCATCACTCATCAGACCAATGATTGAGTACAATGCCCCATTCGAATGTATCTGACCCGACACTTGCAGCAGCTGGAGAGGCCACAAAGTTCCTCACCAAAAGGATAAAGGGTCTCAAACATCTGTCCTATGCTGCCCGACTGAAAGAACTCCAGCTCTATTCAGTCGCACCGCTTGCTCAGAGGTGACCTTTGCCTAACATACAAGGCCATGTCAAACCCAGAGTTGATGAATATGTTTCACCTCTAAAAATCTAGATCCGTCAGAGCCACAAGGGCGGGAGACTTAAACCTCGACACGGCTATTAATAGGATGTGCTGGAGGGATAGATTCATCACCCAAAGACTCCCTATGCTGTGGAATAAAATCCCGGTATATGTGAGGCAGAGCACCTCACTGGCCTTGTTCAAGAGAAATCTTGACCAATGGATGGGAGATCGCAGATATACCCCAGGGATTACCTCAGTGTCACTGCTCGACAGAGGCACAGCAAAATAATGGATATAGTTCCCCATACTAAAGGGGTGGCGTAAGCCACAAAACTATGGGCTAGGCTTGTAAATGCCCTCGGGCAGATAGCCTAGTATGAACCTATGAACCTATGATTACAATGAGACATCTTAATTGTACTCATTCAAGAAAATAGCTGCAATTTGCTGTGTGTGTGTGTGTGTGTGTGTGTGTGTGTGTGTGTGTGTGTGTGTGTGTGTGTGTGTGTGTGTGTATACATGTGTGTATGCATGCATGCGTGTATGTTGGCCTCTAGATATTAAATAATTTTGTAACTTAGATTTTAGTAGTAAGATACTTACAACAGTTACCTATTTTGCAGCAAGTTTGTAATATTAGGTAGAGGAAATATTTTACCTTAAAATATAAAAATGTCAGTACTAATAAAAAAAGATATTGGTCCTCATAACTCGCCTGGGTACTCCATTATTTTCCTGATAATGCCCACAGTGTCAGGCATAGGTTCATAGGTTGGTACTAGGCTATCAGCCCTAGGGCCTATACAAGCCTAGCCATAACAATTCCCTGGCTATTTCTTCATACACTATTTACTTCCCTGGACCCCTGTCTAGCAGGGCGACTGATGTGATCCCTGGGGAGAATTTCCTTTCTCCCATCCAATCGTCAAGGTTCCTTTTGAAGAGGTCCAAAGAGGCACTCTCCTTGACATGTATGGGCAATCTTTTCCAGAGTCTGGGGAGTCTACGGGTCAGGAACCTATCCCTCCAGCATCTTTTGTTTATTGTGATGACAAGGTTTAGATCCCTGGAGCATGTGGCTCTGAGGGATTGGGATTTCTTTAAGTGTAGCATGTCCAACAGCACTGGGTTTGACATGGCCTTGTATGTTAAGCAGAGATCGCCTCTGAGTAGACGATATGCAACAGAGTATAGCTGGAGTTTTTTAAGGCAGTCAGCGTAGGGCATCTGCTTTAGGCCTGTGATTCTTTTAGTGAGGTATTTCTGCGGCCTTTCCAGTTGTTGCAGATGTCTTGAGAGGTGCATAACAAATGGGGCATTGTATTCTATAATAGGTCTAATGAAGGATGAGTACAGTGGGACAATGACCTCCTTTTTTCTGGATGAAAAGCCCTTAGTGATGAGGTGTGCCACATAGAAGGATTTCCTGACTGTTGTGGTGATGTGGTTATCGAAGTTGAGACCACTGTCCACCTGTGCCCCTAAGTCTCTTATCACACTTTCAGTGTTTAGTGTACTGCCACCTATATGATAATTCACAGATAAATGTTTTTTTCCCAAAGGGGATAACTATACATTTCTTGGCATTGAGCTTGAGCCCATGGCTCTGGCACAAAGCATCTGTTTCTGTAAGTCCCCTTTGTAGAGTATCCACATCATTTGGGGATTCAATAATGGCTCCCAGTTTGCAGTCATCTGCAAACTTTGTTAGCCAGAGTCCCTTAGTGTTGGCCTGTACTTCAGAGAAGTAGATGGCAAACAAGAATGGTCCCAGGACTGAACCCTGAGGTACTCCACTTGTCACTTGTCTGGAGCTGGATTTGGAGTCGGCTACTTTTACAGTGTGGGTTCTATCAGTAAGCCAGTTAGCAACCCATTGGGTGACATAGGGATTACTGCCCAGCTTAGTAAGTTTATCTATGATTCCAGAGTGGGGGATGGTGTCAAAGGCCTTGGCAAGGTCTAGATAGGCTGTGTGGACCACCTTACCCTTGTCCATGGCTCTGGAGACTGATTCAAAGAAGTCAATTAGGTTCAGGAGACAAGATCAGCCCTTCACTAACCCAAACTGGGTGGGGTCCAGTGTGTGATGGTTGCCAATGTCTTTGTTTATAAGTTCCATGATAATACGCTCCATGGCCTTGCAGATAAGGCTTGTCAGACTGATGGGATGGTAGTTTCTGGGATTCAAGGTGGATCCCCCCTTGTGGGGTGGGATAACTGTAGCTCTGCGCCACTCAGTGGGCACGAAACCTGAGGTGAGGCTATGATTAAACATGACACTTAGGTGAGGTGCCAGTTCATATTGTAGTTCATGTAGTACACAGCCCGGGATGTCATCTGGTCTCATGGATGCTGTATTCTTAGCTTTGGAGTGTGCGTTTTTTACCTGTGTGGCCATTATTACTGGAATTTGGCAATCTTCCGGTATTGAGATGGGCCATTTAGGGGTAGAAGGGGGGTGAAGTTGGCACTGAATCGATCTGCCAGGATATTGGCAATATTGCATTATTGCCCGAATGTTGCACAAGGAAGACATTAGATGGGAGGCTCTATCCTTGCTTGTAAAATGTAGCAAACCTGAGTTGCTGGATGCTAACATACTATTTTGATGTAGTCATGTTTAACCAGCACTTCCAAAACACTTTGTATGTGTTTAGTAAGCATGCCAGTAAAAGTATACCAGTAAACATAGAACAAGGAAATAAATAAAAGGAAGATTTGTAAATGTCTGTCTAAATCATTGCAGTGGATGTTCCTGATTTAATGATATGTTTCTTTGTATAGCAGTAAATGTTTCTGATTTCTTTTTATTTTCTAATTTATTTGTATGATTCTGGGACTGTGCATTTAGGAATTATGGTTAATTTGCTTTAGTTTTCATACCTAAAACTTTACATATTATGCGACCTTGATAAGAGTAATATGTAACACTAACTGATATTTTTAAATGTGTAGACTTTAGAGATATGTTACGAGGGCTAATCTGAGAATGGTTGAACCAAGTTTATAAAAGGTACAGACACCATTTTCTAAATACAATGCAGCTGTCTGTATCCCCCAACTCTGTGTGCCCTTTATGTAAGTGCTCTAACAGACAAAGCATGGTCTGTACTAACTTGATGTCTTTAACGTTGTATTTGATATTAAAAGTCAGCTTTGCTGCCTTAAAATGCTATAATTGATGTTAGAAGTCAGTTTTGAGAAGTGAAATAATCGAGTTATAGACCCTGAGTTTTGCAACTAGTTTCTGTGAGATGTGTAACCATATACTCCAAAATTTTATTATGTTTTTGTACCTAACTTGATGCTTTCAACAACTGAATTGATGATTAGAGACAGTTTTTGAGAGAAAAATAGTCCAGTAGCCCCCTCTAGAATTTTGTGACTTAAGTTCTTGTGATTTGTGTACTCATAAACTGCAACCTTTGCTGATAATATTAATTAATGGAACTGCACAGATAGTGGTACAATCCAGTATCTGCCCATAGAGTCCTGCAACTAATTTTTTTGTTAATGCTTGTTATAAAATTGCAACACTTTACCTTTTTCATTAAGTAAAGAAACAGTAATGCTGTGAAGCAGCCTAGTGCTGGGCTCTCAGAAATTTAGCAACTAATTTATGTAACCTGTTTTTGCTATTAAAGAACACCATCTTACTTAATCTTTAAGTTATAGACACAGCAATGGTAACAGTACAGTTCCAGTGCTTGCCTCTAGAGATTTAAAAATGCCATTACCAAGCAATGTTAACCTTTTGAGTACATGTTCGGAGGTCTAAAGGGTATGTAGTGTGCCAAACACAAGGGGATTGTTATCTGGTGTTGTCTTATTGCAGTTATTTGCTGATTGCTAAATCCCTCTGTTTCTCTTCTCCAAGTCTTTTCATAACTACACAGTATACAGTCACTGAACTCTGTCCCCCACCCATACTTCAACTGCGGCTAGTATTTCACAAAGAAAACTGGTAAAAAAGGGAAAACACCTGACACTAACAAGTGAATGTAGGTCTAAAAAAGTAATTGCATGCTAACAAACTCTTTTACTTGTGACAAATTATTATTTCTGTAGTGGTGCTGAATTGTGTTGCTGTAATGGGTGAACACTCTGCCACAGATGACAGCTACTGTTTTTTCTTTCTCCTTGGGGCCTCTCTCCCCTTTACATTTCAGTCCTATAAGCTTGCAACATTTAGTTATTTCTCTAGTACTCAGCATTCGGACTCTCAGCTAGTACACCTAAGAATTTAGCTAAAGCCCTGCAGTATATAGGTTCATAGGACAATACTAGGCTATTGCCCCAGAGGCCCTTATAAGCCTAGCCACGAACTTTGCCCATATTCCCACAAAGTCATCACCTGTTTCCCCTGTCCAGCAGGGACACAGGTGGGATCCCAGGAATGTATTTTCTGTTTCCCATCCTGTTGTCCAGGTTCCTCTTAAAGAGGTCTACTGAGATAATCTGCGACATGGAGAGGGAGTCTGTTCCACAGATGGGGATGTCTTTGCGACATAAATCTATCTCATCAATAAGTTCTATTAACATCACAGACCAAGTTGAGGCCTTGCCTGTGGGTTGTGTTAGTGGAGTTTGACTTATGGTTATGCTGCAACTTCATCAAAGCTGGATCTGAGATGGCCTTCTATGCCAGACGCAGATCACCTCTGAGCAGTCTGTACGAGACTGAGAAGAGGGGCAGGGCTTTTAGCCGATCTGTATAGGATAGGTATTTGAGACCCAGGATTTTCCTGGTCAGGAACCTCTTTCGTCTATCCAGCTGCTACATGTGCTTGTTAAGGTACATGCTGAAGGGGGCACTGTACACAATAATGGGTCTGATAAGGGAGGTGCACAGGGATGTTATGCCCTCCATGTTCCTGGATGAAATACCCTTACTTATTAGGTGGGCTATATAGAAAGCTTTCCATACAACAGAAGCAATGTGGTGGTCAAAAGTCAGATTGCTATCAGCCAGGGTGCCCACGTCCCTCACAACTGATTGCATGCTTAGTACATTGTTATTGATCTAATAATTATCAGGGATGCCATTTTCCCCAAAGGGGTTAATGATGCATTTCTTGGCATTCTATTTGAGGCTATGCTTCTGGCACCAGTCATTAGTTTGGGTAAGGCCCTCTTGGAGGATATTCACTTCACTAGGGGAATTTAAGACAGCACCCAGCTTGCTGTTATCTGCAGACTTGGTCAGCCACAGACCACTGGTTTTGGCTTGTACCTCAGAAAAATATATCCCAAACAGTAGAGGCCCCAAGACCAATCCTTGGGCTATGTTGCTCGTTACAGGTTTACTACTATAGGTGGCTTCTCCTATTTTGACTGCGTGGATTCTATCAGGGAGACAGCTACCCATCTGGTAACATATGGGTTGCTGCCTAGGTGGGAGAGTTTATCTACTATGCCCGAGTGGGGAATAGTGTTAAAGGCTTTGGCTAGGTCAAGGTAGGGTGCTGTGCACTGTCTTCCCCTTGTCAGTGGCTTTGGTGACTGTTTTGAAGAAGATGACCGAGTTTAACAGGCATGATCCCCCACTGACAAAATCAAACTGTGTGGAGTCAAGTGTTTGGAGGTTTTACCAATGTCCTTGTTTATAAGGTCCATGATAATGTACTCCATGGCCTTGCATATCAGGCTAGTTATGCTAATGGGCCTTTAATTGCCTAGGTCAGTGGATGCTCCTCTTTTGTGTAGAGAGATGACAGTGGATGCCCTCCATTTGGCTGGGATGAAGCTGGTGCTCAGGCTTTGGTTGAATATGGTGCCTAATGGTGCTGAGAACTCTTGCCTGAGTTCATGAAGGATGCAGCCAGGGATGTTGTTGGGTCCCATGGAGGCTGTATTTTTTGCTTTTAAGAGGACATTAATGACCTGCTCCCTGGTGATGAGGGGAGGGGGGCAGGTGCTGGGGATGTCCTGATTTATTGATGGGGGACAAGGGGGGTGAAGTTTTCACTGAACCTGCCTGCCAACAGATTGGCTATATCTACTGCATTTGTGTATGTGGTGTTCTTGACCACCAGTTAAGAGCAGATTTGGGTGTTACCTTTGAGATTGTGGATGTAAGGGAAGAAGGCCTTGTGATTGTCCTTAATGGATGTGGCCAATTTAAACTTGAAGTTAGACTTAGAGGAGTTCACCAGTGAACTTATTTGCTTGTTCAGACAATGGAGAGATTGCTTCCAACTTGGCACCTGTTTCTTCTTGGTCCTGGACAACTATTTTTTTTCATTTTATTATAGAGTTTGTTTATTGCTGTTGTCCACCAGACAGGTTTACTCTTCCTTGTGGAAGATGATTGTATTCCTTCGGGTATTGCTGAGTCTATGCAGCTATGTAGGAGCTCATACAGTTTTTTTGTGTAGGCTTGGACACTAGTGCTAGTTCCAACTGAAGAGATGGTGGCTGTGAAGATGCTTTATAACTGTGCTCAGGAGGTTATAATCAGCTTTGGAAAAGTATTTTTTTTGTTTGACCCTGGCAGGAGGGGGGGGGGGGTGGCAAGAGAGATGATGACTTTGAAAGTGATTGTATTATGGTCAGATCTTACCAAGCAGGATGACACTGTAGGGGTGCTACATTGGCTACTCATGTTGGTTAGTACCAGGTACGGGATATTTTCACCTCTTGTGGGGGTGTCGACCAGCAGATCCAATGCATTGGCATTGACAAAGTTGAGGAATCTGTGTGCATTCATATCTGGGCTACAGTAGGTCTTCCACAGTATGGTTGGGTAGTTAAAGTCACCCAGGATCATTGTAGAGGGTTGAATCTTGATGGATTCAAGTAAGTCCAGATAGGTGGAGTGGGCATCCTGAGTCATGTTTGAGGGTCTGTAGCTAGCTATGATTTGAATAGCTTTTTTCAACAGTTAACTGCATGCGGAGTGTGTCCTGTGTGTCATGCTGTTTGACCATCCTGGAGGTGTGTGTGTCTTTGATAAATATTGAAACTCCACCTTGTTTGTATTTGTAGTCCATCATTTGGGGTCTGAAAGTATGGTAGGATGAGTAACCTGGTATGGCTGGCATGGTTTCCACAGCTTTGAACCAGGTTTCCGTGACTGCACAAATGTCAGCATCTTCCAGGTGAGGAATGCTTGCAATGAGTGCAGTGACAGTCTCATGTTAAGACTCCCAGCATTTAGCAGCATGACATTTAAATTTCATTTACAAGAATTTTTCATGTTGGTAATTTTGTTGTCATGATTTTGCCTAAAAAAGGTACTATGGGGGAGGCAAGAGTCTTTGCCAGAAGCCTGGTGCCCAGGGGAGACAGATAAAGGCCATCTCTGGAAAATCATCATGGTCTGTCAATCATGCCCTCCAAGGCTGTCAGGCACTGGATCCCTTGGAATGACACCTAAAACTAAACCAATCGTTAAAGCTGATCATTTTCTGTTTGTATTTAGGCACCATTCTGGGTGACAGTACAATGCTGCTTAAGGCTAGAGACATACCTCCCTGGCACATATATTCAGTGAGCGCAATCATGTCTCTCTTCATATAGTCCAGAGAGGTACTTCTCAAGTCATTCAAACTATCATGGACTATGACAGAGTTATAACAGTACCTGTTGTTGAGATACTTGAGTGCGTGTGTCATATGGCAGATTCTAGCACCTGACAAGCAACTTACTGTGACTTTCTCCTTGTCTATCCTGGTGAGGGGCACATCTGTGTGTCTCACTGTAGTCTCCTATGACTAGTATGTTGGGTTTGCGGCTGAGCCGTAGAGGCTGTAAGACACAGGCATGTGTACTATGTGTGGTGTTTGGTGCTGTGGGTTGTGATGTTCCTGTGTGTCTTTGCCTTGGAGCTCTCTTTTGTTTAGGTATGTTTTTGTTGAGAACCTCCGCATATGTGATAGTGTGTGTTGTACAGGTGTGGGTGGAGTTAGAGGTGTGGTGTTTGTGGTATTTGAGTAGACAACCTTCTCAATGCCAGATGTACTGGCTTGTGATTGAGACAACAAGGATTCTAGGTTATTAATGTAATTGCATCTCTCACATATTGTGTTCATAGGTGGTAGTAATAGAGGGTTGTCTGTGTTACATGAGGCAGTTCCTACACTGTTTCAGGATGCCCATATCAACCAGACTAGCAGGAGAAACCATAGAAAATTGTCCATCCATGGTTGTCAGAATCTGTGGAGGAGAAGTCAGGAATAGAAGAGTGGGTACTATCTGAGGAGAGTACCTATAAGTGTAAGGAGGGTTGGATAAGATCAGTACAGTAGCTGCAAGGGAGGGCATCACTTACACAGGAGTGCTGGTAAGGGAAAACATGCAGCTGAGATACCTCACAAAAAGTTAAAATAGTGCAGAGGCGGTGCACAAGGCACAGATAAGCACAAACCCATGCAAACACAGGGTTTAAGTACCACAAAAACAAAAGTAAAATAGAAACACTGGAATTGACCAATCAACCCTTGTCCTTGAGCTCTTAACTAAACACCCTATGCCAGACCAGTTCCCACCAGCTCACCTATCCTACTAAGTGCAGGTAGGCCCCAGCCAGCACAACATGGCATAGCAAGAAACATGGGAATCACACAAACAGATCTGGATACAGCAAAACCTGTAAGCAGACTATGCTAAACATATTTAAACTCTGTTTAGGTCAGTGATGGTGAACCTATGACATGCCTGTCAAAGGTGACATACCACAACATTTTGGATGACACACCAGCATTCACCACCACCCGAGTTACCAAAGAAACTGAATAAACAAAATACAAGAAATATGTGACCTTGCACTTATCTATTAAAACTTGGCAACAAAAAAAGTCATTAATATATGTTAATCAAATCAAATGCAGTATGTTCAATATTTTTTTCATTTCAATTCAAAATTACAATTAAAAGTAGGGTAATTTTTGGTGCACTATATTAAGCCCGATTATCAGTGCACATATGGTTTTCTCAGTAGTAAGTCACTGATTTTTCTTTTACTTTTATAATACATAGCAGCACAGGACTGGACTGTATTTTTTTAAATAAATGAATATTTAAAGAATTGTTTCTCTTTTGTTCGGGGGGTGACATGCCAGCAGAGTCAAGACAGACATTTTCCAAATTTTTGACACACCGAGCTCAAAACGTTTGCCATCACTGGTCAATTTAACACAGGAGAACAGACATACACTTAAATATAACAGCAGAACAGTTCACAATCAGTTAGTTAAACAGTTTAACAGTAAAACAGTGAAAAAATACAGTGCAAATGTAATGCAAGTTAAAAGAAAACAGCACAGTTAATCAAATACAAGTGCAGTATAATTCAGAATAAATTGAAAAATGGCACTTAGTTTTGTAGATTCTCTCAGCAGGCTTTGAAATCAGCACAGGGTAGATCCACAATGCTCTCCACCTTGTAGCTTGACTAAAACAAGCAAGTACCAGAAAATGAAAGTAAAATAGAATCGCTGGAATTGACTGATTAACCCTTGTCCCTGAGCTCTTAGTTAAACTCCATATGCCAGATCAGTTCAACCAGCTCACTTACTCCCACTAAGTGCAGGTATGTCCCAACCAACACAAGATGGCATAGCAGGAAACAGAAAATACAGGAATCACACAAACAGATCTGGATACAGCAAAACCTGTAACCAGACTATGCTAAAGATATTTAAACTCTGTTTAGATTGATTAACACAGGAGAAAAGATACAGACTAATATAACAGCAGAACAATTCAGGCTCAGTTAATTAAACAGTTCAAATCACATAGGCTCACTGGGATAGATTTAATGATGATAAGTCATTGAGGAGCTTTGGATGGTATACTGTGTTGAATACCTTGGACATATTTAAGAAGATGGAGGCCACTTGTTGCCCTTCATTTTTTAGATGGTTTATTGTTTGGGAAGGTTCATAGTGCAGTTGTAGTGCTGTGCCTGGGCTGAAATCCATGTTGAGAGTTGGTTCATAGGTAGGTACTAGGCTATTGGCCCTAGGGCCTATACAAGCCTAGCCAAAAAAGTACCCTGGCTTTCGCCACCCAAGAAAATTATTTTCCTGTGCCCCTGTCAAGCAAAACCACAGAGGTGAACCCCGGGGAGAATTTCCTATTTCCCATCCAATCATCAAGATTTTTCTTGAAGAGTGCTAATGAAGAGCTTTGTTTGAAACAGACAGGTAGTTCATTCCAGAGTATGGGAAGTCTCTGGGACAGGAATCTATCCCTCCGGCATGTTCTGTTTATTGTGGTGACAAGGTTTAGGTCCCTAGAGGGTGTAGCTCAGAGGGATTGGGATTTCTTTAAGTGGAGTACGTCCAACCGCTCTGGGTTTGACATAACTTTGTATGTTAGGCAGAGTAGGCGATATGCGACGGAGTAAAGCTGGAGTTTTTTGAGACGGTATATATATATATATATATATATATATATATATATATATATATATATATATATATATATAGATATGTATATATATATATATATATATATATATATATAACTATATAAATATATATATTTATAAATAGATATGTATATATATATATATATATATATATATATATATATATATATATATATATATATATAGATAGATATGTATATATATATATATATAGATATGTATAGATATGTATATATATATATATATATATATATATATATATATATATATATATATATGGGTCTATGTTGTATTATTGAAAATACGGTTCATCGAACCGTACTTCGATAACTGACTTCTGTGAAAATGCATTATATCAAAAATGCACTTTTACAGAAAAATAAAAATAAAAAATAAATTAAAAAAAAAACACTAAACACAGTTATGCAAGGGGTCCAATGACCCCTGCACACCCCCCTACTTTAATCTTCTCACTCCGAGATCGCGCTACAGTGGGGAAAGGAATATTCCCTTATCCTCACTGTACCACGATCTCAACAAGAGTTTGCTTAATTGTACATCAACACTACACATTGATGTACAACTAATGTTACATGCAAACTGCATGTTTTTTTTTTTTGGTTTTCTTTAGCAAAAGTGGATTTTCGATAAAATGCACTTTCGCTAAAGTGAGTCCACGAAAGTACGGTTTGATGTAACAACTAGGATCCATATATATATATATATATATATATATATATATATATATATATAGAGAGAGAGAGAGAGAGAGAGACACAGAGAGAGAGTGTGTGTGTTTATATATGTATATATATATATGGGACT
This sequence comes from Protopterus annectens, assembly GCF_019279795.1. NCBI lineage: Eukaryota > Metazoa > Chordata > Ceratodontiformes > Protopteridae > Protopterus > Protopterus annectens. Next base: position 866,807,224 of record NC_056727.1, on the reverse strand, counting down.
ACTTTTCTTGAACGAAATTTCAAAATCTCAAAGAAAAGTAAAAACCACTTTAAGCGAAAGTGCACTACATTGAAAGTGTACTTTCGCAAAAGCCGATTCAGTGAAGCACATTACTGTGGGGATAAGGAAATATATCCTACAACAGCTTTGTTTGTTTTTCAATTGAATTTTACAGGTTATAGGTCACATTAAAGGTGGGAAAAGTTTTGAAATGATTTATTGTGGTTTCATTTTTTTATATCACAAAATCCTGGCATTTAAACAGGGGTGTGTAAACTTTTTGTATCCGCTACAGTTGCATGAGAACAACAAAATAGTTCTTGATGTCCAAAATTTAGAAACAAAAAAGGAAAGTACAGCAGAGCCTTGTCAAAATAACTCAGCAACTCTGTTATATGGAATGTGCATTGAAGTAACCATAGCAAAGTTGACAAGATGCTGGTGTCATTTCTTTTTTAGTATGGATAAATGTGTGTGTGTGTGTGTGTGTGTGTGTGTGTGTGTGTGTGTGTGTGTGTGTGTGTGTGGGTCTACTTTACATGATCGAACTTTCAAATGTTCAACTTTCATATGGCAGAGACCATATGATCGAACATTTAAAAATTTGAACATGTTAAAAATAAATGAAATAAATAAAGTACATATTCCTAGCGGGAGGGTAGCAAGTCCCCCCTGCACCCCTCACACCCCCTGCTATTTAAATGTACCAACTCTTACTGAACTACATTGCGGAAAAGGGAAATCTTTCCATTCCATGCTGTATGGAGATCTCCATTCAGACCGTTCAACTTTTAAAAGTTCAATCATATGGTCTCCACCATATGAAAGTCAATCTTTTAAAGTTCAATGATCTGAAGAGGACCCATATATATATATATATATATAAATATATATATATATATATATATATATATATATATATATATATATATATATATATATATACACACACACACACACACACAGTAGATATTAAAAGTTTACACACCCCTGTTAAAATGCCATATTTTTGTAATATAAAAAAATGAGACCACAATAAATAATTTCAAAACTTTTCCCACCTTTACTGTGACCTATAACCTGTATAGTTCAATTGAAAAACAAACCTGTTAGGGGAAAATATAACAAATAAAAAATGTGCAATATGCTGGTTGCATAAGTGTGCACACCCTTAAAATAATATATTGTTGTGTGTGCCCACCCTTAAACTAATACTTTGTTGAAGCACCTTTTGATTTAATTACAGCATTCAGTCTTCTTGTGTACGCAACTGCCATCAATTAAAGAGACTCTGATTAACCCCAAATAAAGTTCAGCTGTCCTAGCAGGATTTTCCTGACATTTACTCAATTGCCAGCTACAGCAAAAGCCATGGTTCACAGAGAGCTTACAAAGCATCAAAGGGATCTCATTGTTGAAAGGTATCAGTCAGGAGAAGGGTACAAAAAAATTTCCACAGCATCGGATATACCATGGAACACAGTGAAGACAGTCATCCAAAAGTAGAGAAAATATGGGACAACAGTGACATTGCAAAGAACTGAATATCCCTCCATAATTAATGAAAAGACAAGACAGAAACTGGTCAGAGAGGCTGCCAAGAGACCTACACCAACACTGAAGGAGCTGCAGGAATTTCTGGGAAGTACTGGTTGTGTACTACATATGACAACAATCTCCTGTATTCTCCATATGTCTGAACCATGGGGTAGGGTTGCAAGGCGGAAGCCTTTTCTTACACAGAAAAACATCCAGACCTAGCTAAAATTTGCAAAGCAATACATCAAGTCTCCCAAAAGCATGTGGGAAAATGTGTTATGGTCTGATGAAACCAAGGTTGAACTTTTTGGCCACAATTCCAAAAGGTACGTTTGGCACAAAAGCAACAGTTTGCATCACCAAAAGAACAGTGGCAGTATCATGCTTTGGTGTTTCTTTTCTTCAGCTGGAACTGGGGCTTTAGTCAAGATGATGGAAATTATGAACAGTTCAAAATACCAGTCACTTTTGGCCCAAAACCTTCAGGTGTCTGCTAGAAAGCTAAAGATGAAGAGGAGTTTCACCTTTCAATATGACAATGACTCCAAGCATACATCCATGTCAACAACAGAATGGCTTCACCAGAAGAAAATTAAAGTTTTGGAATGGCCCAGCCAGAGCCCAAACCTAAATCCAATAGAAAATCTGTGGGGTGATCCAAAGAGGGCTGTGCACAAGAGATGCCCTCACAATCTGACAGACTTGGAGTAGATTTTGGAAGGAACAGTGGGCAAATATTTCCAAGTCAAGATGTGCCATGCTGACAGACTCCTACCCAAGAAGACTGAATGCTGTATGCTGTAATGAAATCAAAAGGTGCTTCAACAAAGTATTAGTTTAAGGGTGTGCACATACAACAAAGAAGTAGTTTAAGGGTGTGCACATACAACAAAGCATTAGTTTAAGGGTGTGCACATGCAACAAAGTATTAGTTTAAGGGTGTGCACATGCAACAAAGAAGTAGTTTAAGGGTGTGCACACATGCAACCAGTGTATTGTACGTTTTTTATATTTTTCCCCTAACTGATTTGTTTGTTTTCAATTAAATTGTACAGGTTATATGTCACATTAAAGGTGGGAAAAGTTTTGAAATGCTTAATTGTGGTCTCAATTTTTTATATCACAAAAACCTGGCATTTTAACAGGGGTCTGTAAACTTTTATCCTCTCTCTCTCTCTCTCTCTATATATATATATATATATATATATATATATAGATAGATATATATATACATACATATATAGATATGTATATATATATATATATATATATATATATATATATATATATATATATATATATATATATATATATCAATGCTGGTGGAAAACAAATATATAGAAAGGTTTCAGTACTACAGCTTTTTGGAATTTTAAAAATAAATGTTATACAAGCAGTGCATATTCAAGCATCCAGTGTTGTTAAGTTACATCTGACGCCTGCAGAGATCCATTGAACAGGCACAATCTGTCTCAGATTTTACTAAGCAGTTAAGGAATTGAAATGGGTTGTCAGGCCTTTCTTCTGCGTCACATACACACATGCATACATATACCTCATGCATACCTATGTAAAAATTATTATCACCAGTCCAACCACTGCATGTATTTAGAATGTGGGTGGACACTGGTATACCTAAGGAAATAACCAGTGAACATGGGGAACCCTGACAACTGCACTCATGAGGCACTCCAGTAGGGAAGTGAAACAGAATATTCTGCACTGAATTGACAGTGTTATCATAGTGCTGCTACGCCAGTTACTCAGGATGAAATGAGCGAGGGTAGTATTTCAGTTGTATTACAGTAGATACTGGGCTGGAGTTCTTTTCACAAATGCAATATTTATTTTGTGCCAGCTACGCAGAGCTAAACAATGGTGGCCTTCTTGCAGGATTTTCTTACATTTAATTACAAATTGTCTGTAGAATTTCTTTTACAAACTTCAGATTTCTGTGAGTAATTCTGTTTAATTTTTATATAACATTTCAAGGGGTTTTACAGTCAAGTAGTTTCACTTCTCATTCATAGGAACTGAATATGCCTGCATAACTGTGCATAATGAATATTACTTTCCTGTGGTTAATGCTGTGTTTGGTAAGAATACAAATCTGTTTTTCATGTTCTTCTGAGCAGCATTAATGTTGACTTAGAGTATATAATGAAGTCATATAAAATTTACACTAAATCAGGTATGCATTCACTGTATTTATATGTAAAGGACATAGTTTTTTTCTATTTTTTTCTCACATTTTTAGTCCAGCCAGGATATACAAGTTTCTTTAAGACCAACATTTTACAAATAGTGTTTCTTATTAATCCCTTTTAGTTTCAGTGCTATATTCTGTGATTGGTTATTTTTAATTTTGCTATTAATTTAAAAAGTTGTATGAAAACCAGTGGTGGCTGGTGACTTCAAATTAAAGGGACAGCTGAATGGGTGTGGCCAATGGGAAGGGGTGTGTCCAATCAGAAAGGGGTGGAGCTATACTCAAATCCACAACAACTGGAACTTTAGTTAAATACGCTGCCCTGGGTGCCAAACTGTCATTACGAGAGTCCAATCAAGACAAAATGAAGTATAGAAGAAACAATATTTCAATGCATTGGCTACATGACAACTTACTTAATATCTAGATGGAAACACAAAGGTTGTGAGGCAGGAAAAAATAAATTACTTTTTAAAAACATTACTGGAATACCAGTCAAAATCAAGTATAAAAAAAAAACGAGCATCCCTCAACTCAAGCCACTTCTTCTTGCACTGCAGTTCTAATTATAATTTATATTCAGCTTTATAAAATTACCAAGTAACGTGTTGTAAGTAGCAATCTTTGTGATACCCCCACTTGTAAAAATGTTTCTTATCCAAAAAAGACCTGCTGTCTGACAACACCTATCTACTTGTTTCATGGGGAAGACATGATCAAAGTAAAAAATAAACAGCAAACAAGAAACAAGCTCAAGAGAAATTGCTTAAAGGATTACTGCACAAGTTATGGACCACACATGATAGACTGGCATTATGTTTAGTTTACGGGTAAAGCCTGCAAAGATGACTGCAAGTCTCCAACAAATGTAATGAGCTTCTGAAAATACTGTAATCCTGTCCTTTATTACAAATACTGTCATATGCATTTCAATACCTAAGGCTTATACGTTATCTAGTTATGTAAATATTCTCTGCATGGCAACAACGAAAAGGCTTTCAATGCTGGTAATTGTTTAACAGTATGCTTATTAAAGCTTACTTGCATCTTACAATCTCTGACAAGCTTACCTGATGATCATTAAAGCATTGCTACTTAAACACAGAGCAACAGGGTACTGCAATAGCATGCATTTTCTGAATAAGAAGAAGCTTAAATCAACAGTATAAAAATATGACAGAAAACCAGAACATTCTGCAAAATCAAGGACAGATGAAAAGCCATGGTTGTATTTATGGTCTACCTTGGATGGTGAAATACTCTGCACACATAACTGCTCCTTGCCTTGCTTGGACACATCCAGAGCCACTACAATGGGGAGTGGGGTGCAGCAAGTATGTCACAATTTGAAATGTCTCTGGCTGACGGTGATGGCTCTGACACTCATACCTCTCAACCTCAGAGCAAGAAATCTGTATAAAGCCATACATAGAAGTGGGACACAGGCCCAAAAATAATAATGCTCTTATAAACTTAGAACGATAATAGAATAGTAGTAGGTCTTGCATTAGTATGAATTTTTTGAAGGGTATGAAATCTGAAACTCAACTGTCTGCCAATATTTTCCAATTTCAATCTTTAATGATTTGCCACTAATTTGCCAGAAAACCACAATTTTATGAAAAACAGACTAAAAATGTGATGCAGAAATATAAAATTGCCACACAATATAGCCGAGATCCTGTCAAAGAAGGGACACATTTTTAATATTAGTACTGATAACTTGAGCAGCTGACAAAATAAGAGCATCTACATGCATTTCTGAAATAAAAGCAAACTATAACTCTGATTATTACAGTAATTTATAATTGAAACTCTCCATGTTTTCTTCACAAATTGCTATTTTGTAGAGGGATTATTAGGGGGAGAGCAACATTTTGAACCAAAATTGGGTCGGTTGGGGTTTGGATATTCCTAATTCTATGAAGCGATTTATTTGCACATACCTCTCAACTTCTTAATGCAGGAAATCTGGACAAGGCCAAATATATTGGGGGAACATACAAACAGTACTAAAAATTGCTCTTCTATAAACTTAAGACAGTTGATAGAATAACTGGTCTTGCTTTAGCATGCATTTTTCTGAAGGTTATGACATCTGAAACCCAATGTCTGTCATTATTTAGTGATTTCATTTCTAAGTTATTTGCCAGAAAACCACAAATTTTATGAGGAACAAACGAAAAATAAAAATCAGAAATCTATTCATTCTGCAAAAATCTGGACAGTTGAGAGGTATAGTTCAGCCGGGGCTGTCTGAGTTTGCTGCCCTTCCCTCTTCATAAACTCATGGTCGAATGGAGCCTCCCCCTGCAGCCATTCCAATGTCCCATTCCTTGGTTATTTTGCCCCATTTACCATAAACACTGTAATGTGCATACTGCTTTACTTCTGCAATGATTTGGATTTCATTTGAAAGTTTTATTTTGCATTTTATAGCACAAACCCTAATAGAATCTGCTAAACAAAGCAATGCAGTCTCACAATGAAAATAGACTTAGCATTAAAACTTCTCTGATCTTGAAACTCACATTCATTGAAACAGCATTGAAACCCACATTCAAAGAAAATACGTTTTGCCAGTGGCAGATAAAAATTAACTTTGGGCTGTTTTCAAATCATAGGCCCCTTGAACACTAAACATACACACATTCTCTTTGATACACCTTCCTGACCTTGTACAATACAGTACAGTTGTTAGCTGGCATTTTAAATGTATTGTTTTGAACATTTTTCCAGTAAACAATGAAACAAAATGCATGCACCAACAATGACAAAACTGTCCAATTCAGAACATTTCCATCATAAAAGACTACTCAAACTTCTACAGTGCACCAGTATCAGTAAATATGCACAATCTCTGAAAAAGTAAAAGCCATCTAAATAATTCCACATTAAAGAAATCTGTAGCTAATGAAGAGGTTGCTGCTAGCAAACAACTTTTTTATGTCATTGTTTCATCTGCAAATAAAGTGCCTGTTGCCCTTGAGGAATAAATTGCCTATGTTGCATTAAAAAAATGATAAGCTAGTAATATCACAATAGGGAATGGACGGCAAACTGATAACAGGTTCATAGTTACTAGGTATCTTTGCCAAAAAGCACTGCAGCATCCACCCCCTTTACAAGGCAGTACAGTATCTGCAATGCATCTACCTACTGTGGGAGTAGAACCCACACCCTTCTGCATCAAAAGCAAATGCACTACCTGTTGTGCTATTAACAATGCAAGCAGATGCAGCATAAGCAGCACTAAACGTTTGTTCCCTTGCAGCTCTCAGCTCCTTGTAAAATCTACTCGACACTCAGCTGTATCTCTGAACTTTGCAGCACAAGAAATCTGGAAAAAGCCAAAATTTATTGGGGGGGGGCAAAAGCCCAAAAACCAGGGACACATTTTAAACATTGCTTTATAATGTTGGAAAGTTGCTAGAACAAAATGCTGTGTTACCACCATACATTTCACTGCCACGTCTTGAACCCAGGGGACCCTGTGCAAAACTGTCAGAGCAACATACCACTATGCCAGATCAGCTGTTTTGTGAAAGAGAGGAAGACTGAAACTTAAATGGCTACCATTTAGTGAATTCAGTTTTCACCATAGCTCTCAACCTCATAGCAAAAAACAAGTGAACGAAGCCAGTAATGGGGGAATACAGTCCCCAAACGTATTCAGTTCTCACCATAGCTCTCAACCTTGGCACAAAAAACCTGGATGAAGCCAATAATGGGGGAATACAGTCCCAAAAATAGGGTCAAATTTCAAATATTCATGTTATAAACTTAGAAAATTGCTGGAATAAAAGGTTTTGTGTTACCATGTACTTTCTGAAGAATATGAAGTCTGAAATTCAAATGCCTGTTATTTTTATTTAACATTTGTTAACCAGGAAAGTCTGATTTGGAGCAAAAGCCAATTTTCAGCAGAGCAGGGACAAACACTCCAGACACATGTATTTGTAAGATGGGAGGGCATGCAGACTCCACACAGAAGGCACCACAACTGAGAATCAAACCAGTGAACCCGTAGCTGTTAGGCAACAATGCTACCAGTGCACCACTGCACTACTGACTTATCAAGTTAAAACAAGCATACAGAAACCACACATTTTTTGAGGAACAGAACAAATATGAGGCAAAAATCTGCAAACTTTTTACAAATGATGGTGGGTAGGGAATTCAGACCCTTTCCACCTGCACACAAGGTATAGGGTTCAATTCTGAGAATTCTCTACCCACCACCATGTGTTCTCTAGCCACCAGTATATAGCAACTGGGGCATTACACACACACACCTCTTCTCCATAGCCTGCAGTCCTTACCTGAATACTCCTCACATAATCAATGGCTTAGCCTGCAAAGCTAACAGCTTCACACAAACCAGTTGCAGCAGCTTATTTTAAAGCTGTCTCGCTATGTTAAACCCATTTAACATAGCGAGACAGGTTTTAAAAAAAAGCAATGGAGAAAGCAAGATCTCTGTTGCTTTTTACACACTGTGTCCCTATGTTAAAGGAGTTTAACATAGCGAGACAGCTTTAAAAAAAAGCAACGGAGATCTCCGTTGCTTTTTTTAAACCTGTGTCGCTATGTTAAACTCTTTTAACATAGCGAGACAGTGTTTTAAAAGAGACATACTAATGGAAAAAGTCCAGGCGACCGGACCTTTTTCCATTAGTATAAGTCGATTTACAACGTGCACGCTGGCCAATCAGCGTGCACGTTTTGGAATATTAATGGGGGATCATGGTATAATTTGCTTTTTTTTACTTTTGTATTTTGTTTTTTATTTCTTTATTCTTTTCTTCTACAGGTGGGGGAGCTGCAGTCCTATAGCACGAGCCGCTCTGATGAACACAAGGATTTGACAACCTTGTGTTTGCAGACTGAGTCACAAAATAGGGATTTTATTGTATACTCATTTCTCTTTGCTTCTTCTAGAAGCTGTGCCTTCCATTAATTCTGGTATACGAGTTAAAACCACAGAAGGCATAAATCTGAGAGTACCAGATAATAGACCAAAGCAGATGTGGAATTAAAATGTCTTTTGTAACAAAGGCTGAAAAAATGAACTTTTGCGCAGATCTCTTTTGCTGGAAAACTTCAAATCTGATTCTGTGCTGCTAGCAATTTGCGCTTGTGTTAAGAAGTATATAGTTCTGAAACAGTATTGCCTATTGTGATTTAAATCACAGGCTATTTCTCTCTTCTTAAACATTTTCTTTTGCTTGAGTATCACAGTAAAGCCAAGTGCTACATGAATGTGATTTCAAGTTTTGGTAATGTACCCTTCATCCTTCATTGTGAAAGAAAAGCTAAAGCCAAAGCAGTATATATTGGCGGTCTTCTCGTTCCAATGTTAAATACGGTAGCTTCAGCAGAAGCACATTTCTGCAATGATCAGTTTGAATTAACTTTGATACATGAAAATGTAATATACCAATAGGTCTACATGTTTCATGCAACTGAATCAGAGGAAGAAACTGCATAATGATTATATAATTTAAATGTGATTTTCACCAGGTTACGATTACGCTATTCAGCTCTCTTCACAGATTTCATTGAGATTTGCTTTCTGGAAAACCACACAGTTATAAGTATCATGGATGTAAAAAGATATTAAATTCTGGCAGGTAAGTTACATTATTATATACAGACAGAACTATATAAGCAAGTATATTTGTTTTAATGCTTTTGTTTGAGTAATCTGTTCATTTGATGCTGCTAATTTATTTTGCAATAATATTTATTTATTATTTTTTGTATATTAATATTAGCATGTTAGGCCCAGGCTGTGAGACTCTATGCAGTTTTATTCATCAACAAAATATATGAAAAATGTCAAGCCAGGAAGGGTGTGGAATTCAGTAGATGTAATTTCATACTTTCATGATATATACATAGTAAATATGATATATATATATATATATATATATATATATATATATATATATATATATATATGATATATATATATATATATATATATATATATATATATATATATATATGATATATACAGAGTGCACTGATTTTTATATGAAATATACATATTTTTTCCACAGCATGCCTACCTCTCAACTCTCCTTGATTTTGTGGAATCTGCTTAGTCTGTCTTAAAATATTAGATTTTCTGGCAAATCACGGAGGATTACTGTTAGTCTGTAATGCCAGACATTAGAAGTTTTATACTTCACATTCAGAAAATGCTGGTGGTATTCACAGTCATTACGTGGATGCCTTAGGGCTATCTGTGCTGTCTGCAAATGAGTGCAGTTAAGCTGTGATTTATAATAGCCGCTTACATGAATGCACTATGGCCTCAAATGAGTGTAGCTAAGCTGTGATTCATAGAGGCCACATATACTATTGCATGATGGCCACAAATAAGATAAGCAAATTAATACACAATGAGATGTAAATGAGGAATGATATAACTCAGCAATGGTAATGAAGCATTCGCTTGCCTATTTGTGATTCAAAGTGGAACTTTCCTATTTTTCCATAGATACAGTATATAAAGAGGAGTCACACCAGTCATATGTGCTTTGCAATACACAACAATACTGTCACTTGCTGTAAGTCTTATTACTTCCAGGTGTGAACTGCTTCTCTTAAATGAGCCAGAACTGTTTGTACCTAGTGGAGTTTGTCAGCTAAGCAGATGGAGATAGAGGAAGAAGATAGCTCATTATAACTTTGGTAATCAGGAAATACTTCATAGGTTCACACCGGACAGGGGCATTATAAGGATTGTAGTGACTATGTATGACCCTCATAGGCATACTAGAGGAATATGTGGACTTCCTATCCCTGTGGCTAATAAGGTAAGTATAGCCCTTACTATAATTGCCACACAGACCATCGCGAGACAGACTTAGGACACATTGAGTATCTCACAGGTGTATGCTTTCAGGATACTGCAGCAGTACCTGCATGTACTGTTGGCACATATGGATTAGAACACCTATTTCCTGGTACACCTCAGGACCGAGCCAGGAATATGCCTGCCTTTTATGAGGTGGCACATTTCCCTGGAGTACTCTGTGCAATAGATGGCATCCATGTTGCAGTTAAGCCCCTTTTTGGTCTACCTGGTGAGTAGTGACACAATAAGAAAGGCTACAATTCTATCAGCTGTCATGTAGTGCATAATGCGTGGGGGTATATCATCAACGTCTCTGCCCAGCATTCTGGCAGTGCACATGATTCCCATATCTGGCACACTGACTCAATATTAACCACACACAAGGCAAGGTTGGAACTGTAGTTCACCAACAGTTTATTGCACCATGAAATAAAAGAAACATAAGCATTTTCATTATATAAAATACATAACTTCATCAGATAAAAGCCAACATTCAAATGGGTACATATATATGACTTGCATTATCACATGACAAACACCAATTAATGAATTAAAGCTACAATGTATAAACATATAAAAACAGTTAAAAACACATATAACAATTAGTAGATTCCCTAGCTCACTATACCACCTCTTCCTGCATGGTGGGATGCCCAGGGTCATCTTGTCAGTAAGGTATTTTTTTTCTTTTTTTTTTCTGTTGTATTTAAGTAAGTTATTTATGATAAAATGTATTGTTGAATTCTAAACCGTTTATCCTTTGTCCCTCCTTTTTTTATTTATTTATTTATTTTATTTTGGTCTTTCAGGTGGTGCTTGATATCCGCTAGAGCTGTGGCTCATGATTCCAGTGAGAAATGCATGTTGAGCTGCAGGAGACACCTACAAAACATCTCTGTCCTAGACACACGTTGTCATCAAGAAGGTCTTCATCTTCCTGAAGAAACATTTAGGTGCCTGGATGAGTCTGGGGGTGCTCTTCAGTATGACCCAGCAACTGAATACATGAATGTTTACTGCCTTTTGCATTCTGCATAAAATGATCATGTACCAGTCTGGTGGTGAAGTGACCCATGCTGTCACTGCCGCTCCCAGTTTAAGTACTACTACAACTAATGATGACCAGCTGGCAGCAGAAGTAAGGGATCCCAAGTGGCAGGCTTGTCCACGGCATATGGCTGCTTAGGTAAATAGGTGGCATGTAGTCCAGAACTATGGACTTTGACATTCAGGTCACTTGCTCTTCTTGTAAGAAACTCATAGAGTTTCCCTGCAATAATCAGTTATACTCTATGTTTTTTACGAGAAAAGCAGCATATCAGAATGTCAGGGGCTATGCTGTGTGCTGCATGGTCTGCTGTCAATGTTCATTTGACATTTTTTCTCATCTTTAAATAATTTTTTCCAGAACAGTGACTCATATTATTGTTTGTAAAAAGTCATGCTTGAGTGCTCACTGTCTCCCATTCATTGATTTTGTAGAGCATCATATAAACAAAAATTGGGTCTATATTAGAACACCAAACATTCAAAATGTCGAGTGTTCTAATATCGAACCCTACCAATCGAAAATACCAAACATCAAACGTTCAGAACAGCAAATTTTTTCCTAGGGAAAAATTTGCTGTTCCAAAACACATACACACAACACAAGCACACCAAACAGCAATCCACACACATATACCTAAAATCATACACCTAACCCTACACTAAACTATACACGCACCATTAACTGTCCACTTACTTTAACCCAAACCTTAACCCTAAGGTCTGTCACTATCGCACACTCACCTCACCCGCGCCCTAACTCTAACTCACCTAACCTGCCCTAACCCTCATGTCCACACAATCGCACACATACCTAACCCGCGCCCTAGCCCTAACTCACCTAACCCGTCCTAACCCTCATGTTCACACAATCGCACACGTACCTAACCCACACTCAGTCACACACTTACCTGAACCCAACATGTAACTTTCCAACAGAGTGTTGAAAATACTGAAGCAACAGAAATGGACAACCAAAGAATTTGGTTTTCTGCTTCTTCGATATTTTCAGCCGATATTAGAACACTCAACATTTTAAATGTTCGGTGTTCTAATATAGACCCCAAAAAATCACAGTTTAACTGTTTTGCACAATATATTGTAGTAAGGTGGTGTACCTAAGAATACAGGTACTGAATGAAAAATTATTGTACTGTTTTTTTTTTATATGTTATGCAATGTTTTCTCGGATTAAAGTATGTTTTGTTTGTTGAGGCATTGCACGTCAGATTATTTTATTTTGTCACACACAAAAATTAGTGGTCTCAGAGACAAAACATATCCACATTTGTGCAGTGGTAGCAGTCTGTTTCCATGGCAGGATACTTATTTTAATTTGTAATGTTCTTATTAGTGTTACCATGAAACTTGTGTATTACTGTTTTTAAGCTAAAGGTAACATGTTTTGGGGTTTGATATCCTACCATTAAACTTGGAGACTATCTCCCGATTTTCTCAGGCTGCCTCCTAAATATAAGTATGCTATCATCCTCATCTTTAACAGCCATTCTGCTGCTGTTATCCTCCTAATTTATTGATAGAGTGAAACTGTTTGTTTCTGCTGCTGACCCTGTAAAAAAATTATTCGGAAACATTATTAATAAAGAAATAGCATACACTACTGTATGCTTATTAAGGATGTGTGGTGAATTCCTGCCACTCATACTGCCTGTGTTGTCATTCTGTGTAGATGGGGACGGCTCACATGTTAATAATAATCGTTATGTGTTTAATGTACTCATTTCAACACAGCATTCAATTCTCTATACAAATGTATGTTATTGTTTTAAAACCAAACTTCTGAGCAGATGAGTGTTGCTGCTGCAGGCACTTGTAATTGTCACTGTCCACACCACATCTGGTTATTCTGGTGCCATCATTGTTTGTGACATACTCATCCCTATGGGTGGACAGGAGGCATTCCTCATCTGGTGTTTATGGGAAAATTATTGGAGGACTCCCCAGTACTGGTATTGGCAATTGCATTCTGTCACACCTTGCTTATAGCTATTCCTAGCATATCCTTTGCCCTCTTCTTGCAATGTGTTAATGTGTGTTATTTGACACTCCCTGTATTATTGTCCAAGGCTACTTGATTCGAGGCTTTGTCCCCTCAGCTTGCTTGAGCCTCCTTTACCAAACAGAAATTACCCATATATCCTAAGGACTGCTATGAGGTCACAATCTTCTCTGCCTCAATCCCTTGTTTTTACATCATTACTGCACATGAAAAAAATGGCCACAGTCATATCCACAAAAAACTTTTGATGTAATCATTAATCAAATTACACAACACTGACCATGCATGCCTGAAATCCACCTATAAAAATAGTTAGGTAACAAAAACCCAGAAGTATTTTCACATGCAAAATCTCAGTCCAGCCAAGTATGGGGGGGGGGTGCGAAACCCCCCTGCATAACATAGTTTTTGTGATTTTTTTGTTGTTTTTATGGTTCATTTTGAACCTTCGATGTTCTGAACATCAATATTCTGGTCTCGATGATCAGAACGTCGATGTTCTCAAAGTGAATATATATATATATATATATATATATATATATATATATATATATATATATATATATATATATATATTTATATATATATACATACACACACACACATACACACACTATTTCAAAGTAACCAATTGCATGCTGCGTAACATGATGTGTGAATTTGTCTTTTTTTAATTGCACATTCCTTTCTCCTTATTTTCTTTCTCTCCCATTTATGTGCCTTTTTTAGAGATCCAAAGTCTTCTGGAGAGGCCCAGGCATATACCTCCCAGTTTATAGAGTGCTCTCCCATCTGGAGACATCCTTGCAGGGTGAGGGTGATGGCACCGGTTCTGCAGGTACCCTGGGATGTTGCAACCCATGAGCCTCATTGAAGGAGGTTTTGGGACTTGTTCAACTATGTGATGGAGCAAGTCATTGTCAGGTGGATTTAGGCAGTTGTAGATTCTATTTGTTACATTCAAGACACATTGTCCCAGTTGGTGCTGACCACTGCTATACTAATGTCTGCAGTGTCATAAATACATTAAGAACAGTAAAGCAATCACTTTAACAGATTCACCCTTTCCCCGACCCTGCCATTTCTGTATTCATAATGTAGATATTTCTCATCTTCATTGTCACTCAGAAATCTCCAAATAAAGACACACATATGTTTAGCCAATAGCACATTTTCTACTTCAGTGCTTCATAATTAAGACATATTTATGCATAAGCACTAAGTGACACCAAAGTCAATGATTTTCTCAGTGATCACAAGCAAAGCGAGCAGGAAACCAATAAAGAGCTGGAAGTTTGTTAGGTAAAAGGTTTTATTAGCGGTTTCGGTGGGGTCAGTGCCTCACCTTCTTCAGACAATAATTAAACTAATTAGCAAACATTTTATACAAAAGTTTATCCAATTAAGCAATTAGATTCATCCCTTAATCTAAGCTTAAAGAAACATGTCAAACTAAATTTCATAAATTCGCAAAAGTATATGTATGTACAGCACACCATCAACGGAATACTGCTCTTAAATAAAACAAACGTTGTAAACATGAATGTTTTTTACCAACGTCTAATAGAAAACTTAAAACTGTTAAAACCATCTACTAACTAGTGCATAACCTATCCAAAATAAGTACCAAATGTAAATAAAATAAATGTTTTTATTAAAAAAAACACTATAACAAACCACCGTTTATTGTCATTATTTCCATGCTACTAAAAAGTAGCTATCCAGAAACACATTGTTTAAAACTGACTAATAAAGTATAATCACATGTTCCCTTAGTAAAGACTAAAATTCATATTTTAAAATCATAATAATAATAATAGGTGATGATAAATAAATGGAGCCCTAGATAAAACTTAGTTGAGCTGCACTCATGTGCAAAAGTGCGACAAACCAGTACACTTATTCTACATGTCCTAAACTATTAAAAAGTACTCTGAAAACACATGTTTTAATATTTACAAACTTTTTACTAGTTTTTTTAGATCAAAAGTTCAATTAACTGACTAGGTTAATTTCATATTAAAATAAATATAAACAAAACACTAAATGGTAACTATGTTAACCACAAAAATATTCAATTAAATATTTATAATTAGTATATATAACTAGGAAGTTACCTTCTCAAGGCCAATAGGCTCAAAATGCTCTTAATGGACACATATTCATTAAGGCCTGGGAAGATGTGTGCCGTAGTTCTTATTTGCCACATTATTTCATCAATTTCCAAGAGTAGTTGCCAAGGACCCCTCCTAACATCAACTTGTCTTTGTTGTAGTATAAAAAATTTAAACTTATGGTTGGGACTCCTGCTGGCACTTCTTCAGCCCTTGTTCCCTTATCCTTCCTCCTACACCATCTATCCACTACCAAAACAGTGTGCCCATCCTCTCCCAACTCTTTCGCCACAACCCTCTTCATGTGTTTCTGCTGTATCTTTGTTGTGCCTCCCCTTTTTCACTCTTTCCTGTCTCCTCCTTTCTGTTCTTTAAACAAGCCAACAGGGTGTCCACATAAGGACACCCCATATAAAACATTTTAAACCCTTTTTTATATATTAATAATAAAAGCTCTGGAGTCTGTTGCTTGTCTTGGGTCTTTCATGCATGACAGAGCATAACTTCATACATCCTCAGTGTCCGCATACATACAAAATACCACAAAGCCTACAGTTTTCACATATTACTTTATATGTACTTAACACTTATATTTACATACATTATGCTTCTGCAGTAAGCAGTCATGGTTTTCACAATGCCTAACCCTTCTTTAGTCAACATGAGTAACCTGTGCATAGTTTATTTCATTATACACAAAGCGGCACTAGTCAACATGAGTAACCTGTGCATATCGTATTTCATTATACTTGTAGTAGCACTCCTTGTGAATAACTGCTACATAGCTGAGAACACCTACATTATGAATACCATCCTGCATGTTGATATAAAACCTGTTCTGTTAACTTTTTAGGTGCATTAAAATAACTATTTAAATTGTGTCTCTGAATTGGCACTTTATTTACCCATTATTTGTGGCTTTGTCAGAAATTCTTGAGCAAAGCAGTTTTGATGTATGTCACCTTGCAAGCAAATTCATAATGGAAATATCTTAAGTTTATCATACTCACAGAGTTGTCTGAAGACCATCTATGTCTGACAGAGAAGCACAATTTCATGTAAGCCTTCTGAAAACTCATAATCTTATTGTTAAAGAATTGAATAAAGAGACGAACTACTTTGACAAAATGCCATAGTTTTATGTCAAAGTATAAAGCAGTTATTTTGAAGCTCATTATTAATACAGTTTATCCATTGTTAAGGGATTCTGCAAACTAACATCCATACAAATAAATGTGCCTTGAGCTTTGCATTAATGATGGAGTTCTAAATGCATGTGTTCTGCTTTCACAAAATGTTGAAGTATGTTAAATCATAAAAGTCACAGTTACATGAGATGAAATAGTTTTCAGCCACACAAATGATTAATTCTTAGTATATTGAAGAAAGGAATTAAAAGCCTGAGCGTACAGCATTTATATAATTGCTGGCTAAATAAGTAGAGGAATAAAGTTATTGATTTTCAAGTAAATTACTAAACCGAGAACAAAAAGAAACTAAAATTAATGTAAGCTATAACTAGAAAGGGAAAGGTAACAGAATGGGAAGAGGCTAAGAATGTGTTTGGATTGCAGGTTAGAGATTGCCTTCCCTATCAAGGATTGATATCAGAGTATAGGCAAAGAGAAAGAAATGGGGTGGGGGTCCTAAATGAAAGACCAGCACTGATAGAGTTTATAATAGAATTTAGAAAAGAAGCAGCTGTTAAAAGGAATAATTAGTAAAGCATATAAAATATTGCATGATAATTATAAGAATCAGTCAAGCAGCTTAGAAATGATTGGGAAGAGAGACTGGATAAGCAAATCACAAAGACACAATGGAGGGATATATGTCTATCTCCTAAATAAGCAACAACGTCTAGAAGATTTAGGATCTTTGCTTGGAAGTGATTACATAGGTATTTTTATACCCCAAGTAGACTCCAAAGATTTTTTTCCCAGGTGGATAGCAAATGTTGGAGATATGACGGGCAAGAAAGAGGTGGCTGGGAACGTATTTTTTGGGAGCGTAATGAGCTGGCAGACTTTAGGGATTCCCTGTGAACCACTCTTTCGGAGATGATGGGTGAGTGGATTGGATTGACCGGGGAGATGATTTTTTTGGGCTATGATACAGAATCAGCATTGCCTAGATATAGTAAAGCCTTGCTGAGTCTAATTATGGTGGCTGCCAAAAAAGCAATTACTAGAAAATGGAAATCAAAGTCTAGACCAAAATTTTCCCAGGAGTAGTGAATATAGTAACAGAGATAAAACAACTGGAATTGGGATCATTAGAAAAGGAACAGAGCAAACTACATAGAAAACATGGAAATTGTGGGAGCAATATATGAAGAGAAGGAATGAGGTTTAAGAGGCAGGATTTCAATGAGCCATATAATGCTAAACTGACAATGACTGGATAGATTATAAGTGATTTATAATGTTTGCAACTACAGCTGTTTCAATGGAGTCTGTGTTGTATAATGTTTGCAACTAAAGTGGTGTCAATGTTTGTTTTTCATTTATATAAATATAAGATTGCCTATGTCATATGTGATCATTTAATAAAGATGTTTATTGAAAAAAAAAAATAAAGTCTATGCTAAACATCTAAGGCAACTGGCTTTTCATATCAGTGTCTGTATACTGATGCCCTGTTAATCTGGAAATGATGCAGAACCATTTTGGCGCAGTCTATGGGAACCCATGATTTTTAAACTAACTGACAAGAAAAATAAATAAGAAATTAAAACACCTGAAATCAGTAGTTATAGTAATACATGAGGTAGTGGAGCATGTTGAAAGTATACAGATGTCATAATGCCCTTGGCATCACTCCATGTGAGAGAAAATCTGGACTTACCTGCTTCTGTGAGTTATGTGTAACAGTATTCCATAGCTTCTTATCCCATATAGAGATACACACACAGTCAAATATATGCATACACATGGGTTCCATTCAGAAGATCATCTCAATGGAAAGTAGAACATCATTTGGTTAAAACCATATGATTGACTTTTCAAAAAGTTGAACAAGTCTCTAGTATCAGAAGCATATGGGATATATGCATATGACCCTTATTAACATCAGGTGTTTCAGCTATATGACAATTCTGAATACCCATGACTATTTTCTTTTTAAGTCGTTTAATGGACAATTTCAGGCCAATAAAGCCAAACCACACTAACTGTAGATATGTGTATTTTGGCCTTGTTATGATCGCATCAGCACAACACAAGCAGATTGTTTGTATAAGAATTAGAAGCACAGGGCTGTTATACCCAGCTCATGTCCATTACCATAAGGGTGACTGCTAAATATCCCAACTAACAAATTAAAACAATGAGTGAGAAGGTCACACAGAAAAAAACAATCAGTAAAAACTAAATGAAAACTCCAGCCAAGCAAGAACTTTCACTGAGTGACCTCTCAAACCTCTTGTATCAGAGGCATATGGGATATATCTAATGACCCTTATGAATATCAGGTGATTCAGCTATAAGGCAATTCTGAATGCCCATAGTTATTTTGTTTTTAAATCATTTAATGGACAACTTCAGGCCAATGGTCATTTGTTGACGGGGAGAGGAAGGGGGTGGAAAGTGAAGGGGGGTGAAAAGAGATGAAGGGAGAACTAAAGGAAAAATATTAAGTGGGGTAATTGTAGTTACATTTCCAGGCAAAAATTATGTGATTTTTGAGGGCAGTCTTGAAATCATGTTTATGGGTTATAATTCTAAGGGACATAGGAAGCTTATTCCATGTTAGTGTAGGAAGGTAGCTATAGGGGTTTTGTCCAAATGATTTTTTGGATTTGTAGACTTGTAGGAATCCTAGATCAGAGCTCTTTAGGGAACGTAGAAGCTTGTAGAGAGAGATGATAGAGGATTCTATCATCAACTTCTCAAAGTAAGCTCGATAATTATTACAGTGGAACAGGGCGGACCATGCCAAATAATGTACAGTGGTGTTGTAGTGATAAATACATGGTGGATGAGTGGATACAAGCTCTGAGCAGTTTTTTTGTTTTTTGCCAGTTGTTTTTTATTTTTCCCTCTAATCACCATAACATTTTCCACTTAAACTGCTGCAACATAATTAATAAAATAGATAATCTGGAATCATGGATTACTACTTATGTGCCGGGATTTACTTGCACTCTCTGAAGCTTGGTATCAACCACATACCACCTTAACAAAACTTTAATTAGTCAGTCCTACCTTGCTTTTCAGGATGATTATCCTTGTAATACTGTAGGTTGGATAAAGACCTAATATAGGTTTTAAAGCACTTTCAACCCAAATGGAGGTGGATAACCTTCAGAATAATTTAATGCTGAGGGGCTACAAATGTGATAAGTTAGAATTTTTAATAAGAAGTAGTAAGATCAAACGCAATAATAAAGCTAGACCTTGGCTTAACAGAGTGGGTGGAACAACAGCTAATAATGAACAACAGAGGATATTATTTGATGGTAAAGGTAGAACTAATATGATACTTACATATAGTAGTGATGTGGGTATCATCTGTGAAATTATTAAACATCATTGGCAGGTGCTACACATGGATCCGAAGTTAAAGGAGATTTTAGATATTGTACCAGATTTTGTATTCAGGAAAAATAAGAACTTGAAAGACATATTCTGTAAGTAACCCAAGCATTTTGTAAAGGGTAATTCATTCACAAGGAAGATAGGCACACATCCATGCCATCAGTGTAGAGCATGTCATTATATTCTGCAAGAACATACATTTGTGCATCCAAGGACAGGTAGACAATATAAATACAAGGGATATGCAGATTGCAGAACAAAGAATTTAGTGTATATAGCTGTGTGTCAGAATTGTGAATCATATTATGTGGGTAAGACCAATACAATGTTTAAGACAAGGATATTCCAACACATGTCAGATATTAAGCACTCCAATGAACATAATGCATTAGCTCAACATGTAAGAGAGAACTTGAGTCACTCATTTCTTTTTATGGTAATACAAATGATTACTTCCAGTGTTAGAGGAGGTGATCTATTTAATGATACAGAATGTGCAGAAACTAGATGGATTATAAGGCTTGGGGCGGATAAGCCACCAGGTATTAATGCTGTTGTACCTTTAAAACCCATCCTGAAGAAATGGAGGGTAAAATATTGAAAGCTGATTGGTTGCTTTGTATTTTAAAAATGGTCTCTTGTGATGTTCTTTGGTATCTGATGAAGGGCATGTAGCCTGAAAGTGCTTATACAAAGTTTTATCTCTGATTTTATTGAATAAAAGACTTGACCAGCTCTATGTGGAGTCCTCTGCCTTATTGTGTTTTTGGAATTGTGATAGGCAGAGTGACTTTACTGTAATAGACTTTTTGTTTGGTGACATTGTATATGCTACAGATGCTTCCATTCAGGACTTCTGTTTTGATAGCCACAGAAAATAGCTTATACCCCAAAAGGAATGTAAACTTCAACATAACATTCTCTCTTATACTTCTGACAACTACATTTTAATTTCTCCCAGCATGTGTGCAGAACTTCCTTGAATTATTCAGTTGTTTTATTTCAAGCTACTAATTTCATCTACATTGTGGCCTGTCTGCAGTTACTTTCTTCATAGGTTTGCAAAGAGCAATCATGTTGACCACTTTTACTTCTTGAAAAACTTCACATTATAAATGTCTCTGTTCAGCCAGATAAAAAGCTTCACAATTAAATTATCAGACTGTGCATTCAGGTACTGTTTGGCAGTATATTATTCTTTCTAGGTTCACCAACTTCCAGAGTTCCCCAGAGGGTAAATACATTACCAACTGACCCAAGTATTTTTCATTATCCACTTCCCTGTTGCCTTTTTTCTTTACATATTATATTACACATAGATGTCAGCCAAGTGCATGTGTGTGTGTGTGTGTGTGTGTGTGTGTGTGTGTGTGTGTGTGTGTGTGTGTGTGTATATGTGTGTGTGTGTGTGTGTGTGTGTGTGTGTTTGTTTATGTGAGTGTGAGTGTGTGTGTGTGTGTGTGTGTGTGTGTATGTGTGTGTGTATGTGTGTGTGTGTATATGTAAGTGTGTGTGTTTATATGAGTGAGTGCATGTGTGTGTGTGTGTGTGTGTGTGTGTGTGTGTGTGTTGGAATATATTAATTTTGTGTGGGACAGTGAATAAGTAGAGGGTGCCTGCACTAACAGTGCATGTGCCACCATCAGTGACTTGTGCTGACCTATACTTGCTGTAGTTATCAGTGATTCAGAGATATGCAAATTAGGTGATAATGATGTTTTTCTTAGTTCAGCTTTCTGAATCCCTCGGCATGTCTTACAGCTCTTCTGCTGACTGTTTGGACTATAGGTATACTTATTTGAATACATGTACAAGAGTAATATTGTATGTTTAAGTACTTTCTATTTTTTGTCCAAATACTGGAACTTTTTATGCAAAAAAATGAGTTTCTTCATCCGGAAACTATTGTGAATTCATATTTCTATTTTAAGCAACCTTCAGCTGCTTGCTGTGGATTTATATAATACTTTGGCTCTGTGTAATGTAATAAAAGTGTATTTTCAATACAAATACATATTTAATGCATATGCACTTTGCTACAACCTTAGCTTTCATTTATTTCAGGACATAATATGTAGGGAAATCATCCCACCCTCCCTCACCTTTTCAGTCTTCTTAAATAATCATTAGTCTGCATCATTACCTCCCTCCTTTCATCCAAGCAAATAATGTGTGGTAAAAATATGAAAGTTACTAATAACTAAAGCAAAAAAAAAAAAACATCTTTATTTGAGTGTGTGTGTGTAAAACCAACAGCTCAATATGATGTTTGTAGTTCTCTACATATTTGTTTATTATGGTTTAGCTATGTGGCAAATAGGGTTATATTATACAGTTTTTGTGAAATGCCTTAATGGCACATTTTGCTTATAATGCTTTATCTCTGGCATATCAGATGTGTAATACAGTTACTCTGAAATTCATGTAACGTATTGTTGTGTGGACTAATAAAGACCGCAAAATACTATACTTGGTACAAGCCTTTGTATTCAATACCACACTAGGTGCATTGATGTCACGTGTAAGCATAATAAATCTGAATCAATGTAATGTTCTCTTTTCAACATCCATAATACTAGTCTCTGTTAGGGATATTAGTAGAAAAAAGACAAAGCTCATTAATTCATTATCTAGCTTTTAATATACATGTTTTACTTTAGGTAGAATAAATGAACTAGGTATGAAATGAGTGTAATTCTGCCTTGGATACTATTTTTCTGCTCTTACTAACTGACTAGCCTTAAATTGCTCATTCTTCTTAATAAAGTGAGGCATAATTTGTTTCACTTCTGGCTCTACACTGTACAAAAGAGAATAAATTACTTATGGCTATAATCCCAAAATGTCTGCTATCCTTGTATTAAAAAAGACATTACAAATATATGATTAAAATCACAATTATATGAAAAGCCAGTTTTAATTTGTTTTTGCTACTGAAATTAAACCATATTTATAATATTTTACTTTTTCAACTTTATAATGTCTGGTGCTGCAATATGTTTTTGCCCAGATTTCTGCATGACATTCTGCAATATAACAGTGGTGACAGTGTATGTTGTTATAAAAATGCATTGCAGCCATGAGATTCCTAAACAGACTTCACAAATGTTTGTGAAGATGATCTTAGCAATAACACATATGGGGCAAGGTAATCCTGATTAGCTTTATAGCAGTGACGGAGGAAAGAAGGTGTTTAAGTGATGCAGGCATCATTCATCTGTGCAATTCATTAATTGAGACAAAATACCAATAATTTCAACTTCTAGCATCAGATCATATAGTACTGCAAACATAGATTGTAAGCTTAAAAACTTTACTCTGGACAGAGGCGTTTTAACATACTATATCTTATAGCATAGTTATTATATATGTATTACTACACATACTTTCAACTGCTGACATCATAGTATAAATTCTGAAGTAATGATTAAAATGGGCAGGAAAATCATGCTGATTATTACAATTGATTTCACTTTTAATAAATGTGATATTTACTCTCTCTCAAAATCAGTAAATCATTGTGCATAACATAGACAAATCATGCATGTTACAAACAACCAACAAATCATGCATGTTACATATAACCAGTATTTTCTGTGTCTATAACTGCCTAAACCATGCTGTATTCTATACGTTCTATGAAAATTAAACCATTTGAATTCATGTTATGTGCACTTTACATGTTGTTGGATACACAGTGTTTTGTAGCAAATATTGAAGAAACTTTCCTTTCCCATGCTTGTAATGAACTGTGATATCTTAAAGCTTGGGGTAATAAAGTTAAAGGGGAGGCCTTGAGAATATCATAAAACATAAAAGGCTGTCTTTATTGGCTTATCACAGTCAGTAGTATGAAAAAAAAAACCCTAATCAAATGTCTCACAATCTAACATTAACATGACTTGCTTCCGGCTAATAATTGTTGAGATACTCCTTTCTAAATAAGTACTGCACTAAGCTCCTGCAGGTTTGTAGTCAGGGCACCAATTATTGTTAACAGCTGTTAGTACCTTTATTGAGCGAAGTGGCAGATGTAGAGGAAAATGTTGCCTTTCAATTTAGCTTTTACAAACTGTGATCCCCGCCAAAGGAAATTCTTACGAAAAGAAATCTTTTGTTGTGGTCTTCATCTCTTTCTTTATGTTCATGGCTAGAAGGTATTCCTTTATTTTACATAGGGTTGGGAGGGTGGCTTAATGGTTAAGGTGTTTGCCTTACAAACACAAGGTGCACGGTTCGAGTCTCACAAGGGATAATTGGCTAGGCTTAAAATGGCTCACAAGGGCAGTTAGCTTAGTACTAACCTATGAACCTATATTTATATATATAATAAGACAATGGTAATGGCAGTGACCTGGGATATCAGAAAAAGCTGAGAATTGAGAAAGAAGGGAATATTGTGGAACAGGTAAATAGCTTCAAGTATCTATGAGAGGTGCTTGAGGAGAAGGGAAGCCTGAATGAAGAGCTCACAGCCAGCTAACTGGCATAGAGTGTCAAATGACAGAAGAATGCCAAAGCAACTGAAAAGTAAGATTTACAAAACACTGGTGTGACCAGTGCTACTGTATGGCACAGAAAATTGGCAGTAAAGGAGAGCAGATGAAGAAGCTAGACATGATGGAAATTAATGCCTGTGAAGTGTGGTAGTATCCACACTGTGGGACAGATGAAGGCATGAGGACATAAGAGCAAAAACCAAAGTATCTCCAATTGCAGAGAAGATCAAAGAGAACAGAAAAGCAGAAGACAGTCTGGTAAAGAAGATAGGATCATTGGATCATATGAGGTTACTAGGCAAATGGCCCTGGGGCCCTTATAAGCATAGCCAAGAGTTTATACCCAAAAAGAAAAACCTCAGTCAGCACCTGTTGCCCCTGTCAATGAGGGTCACAGGTGGAACCACTGGAACAAAGTTATGGTTTCCCATCCAGTCATCGAGGTTGCACTTGAAGAGGATCAGTGAGGTGTTCTGTTTGACATGTATGAGAAATCGGTTCCAGAGATGGGGCAGCCTCTGGGAGACAAACCTCTCTCTCTCCAGCAGGTTTTGTTGTTGTCATATATTAGATTCAGGCCTTTTGAGTGGGTAATGTGTGAGGAGTTAGACTTATGGATATGAAGTATCTCTGGTAGGGCAGGGTCCAAGATTGCCTTGTAGGTGAGACATAGATCACCCCTGAGCAATCTGTACGATACTGAATTCATTGATAGTGATTTGAGCCTGCCCGTATAGGATAAAATAGGTGTTGGAGACCATGAATTCTCTTTGTGAGGTATTTTAGTGGCATTTTCAGTTGGTGCAGATGTTTGGAGAGGTACATATCAAATGGGGTGTTATACTCAGTTATTGGTCTAATGAGGGAGGAGTATAGAGAGGTAATAACCTCCTTTTTTCTGGATGTAGTCCCTTTACTTATGGGCTGAACCAAGTAAAAGGCTTTTCTGATTACTGCCGCTACATGATGGTCAGATGTGAGGTTATCAACCTGAGTGCCCAAGTCTCTCACCACCGGCTGTGTGTTTAGGGGGTTGCCGTTGATGTGGTAATATGTAGGGGCCATGTTTTTGCTGAATGGTATGATAATGCATTTTTCTGCATTTAACTTGAGGCTGTGACTTTGGCCCCAGTCATTATTTGCTGTGAGACCCTCTTACAGTACGTTAACATCATTTGGGGAGTCAATGACAGCACCCAACTTACAGTCATCTGCAAGCTTGGTCAGCCACAGGCCTTTGGCTTTGCCTGGACCTCTGAGAAGTAGATGCCAAACAGTAGAGGTCCCAGGACAGGACCCTGGGGAACTTCACTAGTGACAGGTCTGCTATCAGACGTGGAGGCACCTATTTTGACTTTTGGCCACTCACCTGATGAGATAAGGATTTATGCCAAATTGTGTTAGCCTTTCAATGATGCCTGAGTGGAGGATTCTGTCAAAGACCTTGGCCAAGTCAAGGTAAGTTATTTGCACTGACTTTTCCTCATTCAGAGCCTTGGTGACAGTCACAAAGAAGTCAACCAGTTTCAATAGGCATGATCTCCCCTTGACGAATCCAAACTGGGTGGGATCAAGTGCTTGGAGATTATCATTGTCCTTGTTTATGAGATCCATAATAATATATTCCATGGCTTTATAGATCAGACTTGACAAGCTAATGGGGCGATAGTTTACAGAGTCAGTAGTGGCATCACCTTTGTTTAAGGGGATGACAATGGCAGTTCTCCAGTCTGCTGGAATGAAGCCTGTACTTAGGCTGTGGTTGAATAGGGTGCTCAATGGCAAAGCCAGTTCTTGCTGTAGATGGTGCAGAATACAGCCTGGGATACTATCAGGTCCCATGGAAGCTGTATTCTTTGCCTTGGATAGTGCCTTTAACACTTGATCTACAGAGATTTGAAGTGCAGGACAAGTATCACGGATGTCAAAAGGGCTTTTAGGGGACAGGGGGGTGAAGTTTGCACTGAACCTATCTGCTAGCAGGTTGGCTAAGTCAACAGGATTAGTGTTAGTGATACTGTTAAGTACTAATTCAGAACAAACCAGGGCTTTGCCATGGAACTGAAGAAGACTTTGTGGTTTCCCTTTGTTTAGATTCATAATTGACTTTGGAGGCTTTCACTAGTGATCTAATTTGCTTGTTGAGGCTAAGGAGTGAGTTCCTTTTTACCCTTGGACAACAGTTATTCCTTTTGTTGTAAAGCCTGTTGATAGAGGATGCCTACCAAACAGATTTGGGACAGACAGGAAGAAGGGAAGAGGAAATGAGGGTGTCCAGCAAAAAGGTGGACAGAGTGTGTGAGAGAAGATCTGCAACAGTCAGGCAGGAGTGTGGCACTGAATCATGAGAGATGGCAAGAGTTAACATGGCACCCTGACCCCATGTAGAAAATGGAAAAAAGGAGGTTGATGATGATGATATATTTTATATATATATCATCATCTTCTTTCGGCTGTCCCGTTCGGGGTCGCCACACTGGATCACCTGTTTCCATTTCTTCCTGTCCTCTGCATCTTGCTCTGTCACACCAACCACCGGCATGTCCTCTCTCACCACATCCATAAACCTTATCTTAGGCCTTCCTCTTTTCCGGTTACCTGGCAGCTTCATCCTTAGCATCTTTTTCCCAATATACTCAGCATCCCTCTTCAGCACATGTGCAAACCAAAGTAATCTTGCCTCTCTGGCTTTGTCTCCAAACCTTCCAACCTGGGCTGACCCTCTAATATACTTATTCCTAATCCTGTCCATCCTCGTCACACCCAGTGCAAATCTTAACATCTTTAACTCTGCCACATCCAGCTATACACATATACAAATATATATCTCTCTGTATGTGTGTGATTATACACACACACACACATATATATATATATATATATATATATATATATACACACATATGTTTATAGGTACTTACAAGGCTATTGATCTACGAGGAACTTAAGAAGTATATGGTAGTTCCCCTGTCCATGAGGGACAAGGGTGCTAAACCAGGGATATAGTTGTGGTTACCCATCCATTCATCTAAATTCCATTTAAAGGGGGTAAGAGAAGTACTTTGATTTATCTGAAGTGGAAGATGAATCCATAGAAGTGGTATTCTCTGGGATACAAACCTAGCTCTCCAAAATGTTCTATATAGTTAAAAAAACTGAGCTCTCTTCAGTGGACTTTTATCATTCCATTGGACTTGCAAATGTGTGATAGGTCTAACAGAATAGTGTGTGTTGAAGCTGTATACACAAGGCAGGGGTCATCTCCAGTGGTTTATATTATGCTGAGAAAAGGGACAAGGCTTTGAGATGGTCTGCGTAGATATGATTTAGGCCTTGATTTTTTTTAGTGAGAAAGCATTGCAAACATTCCAGTTGTGACAAGTGTTTGGACAGGTATATACCAAAAGAGGCATTATAATCAATAATCAACCTAAAGACTGCTGAGTACAGGGGAACAATTACATTCTGGGATCTGGATGCAGTACTTTTACATATAACCTGTTCAATGAAAAATGACATTCTCAAGACAGTGGACATGTGATGATCATTGTTGACACAGGTTCCCAGATTCCTACCTATGGGGTCAGTTTTCAGGAGTTTGCTGTCAGTGTTATAGTTACAAGGGGAGTCATATTTGCTGAAGAATAATATTTTATACTTCTCAGTCGTTAGTTTTAGTCCTCAGTTTTGACATCAGCTGTTTGTTAGGAACAGGCCTTCTGGAGGCACCAAGTTTGCAGTCATCTATAAACTTGGTCGTCTGAAACTCTTAACATTAGCTTGATCACTGGGAAGTAAATGCAAAGAGGAATGGCCAAAGCACTGAGCCTGGGGTTCATTGTTAGTGACACATCTTTTGGAGGAAGTAGAGCTGCTTACTGTAATATCCTGGGTTCTATTTCAGAGCTAATTTGATATCCAACAAGATATGTGCTGTGTGTTTTTGCCCTCATCCATTGATTCAATAATGTTTTTCAAAAGAATTTGCCCACTTTAAGTAGGCAGGACATGCCCCTGATAAATCTGAATTTTCTTGAGATGGGAGTCTATAGGTCACCTATATCCTTATACATTATTTCCCTAATTTTTACATAGGATCATAGGAAATTAGTAGGCTATTGGCCCTGGGGCCCTTACAAGCTTAGCCAAGATTAGTGCCCAAGTCAGCATCTGTTGCCCCTTTCCAGCAAAGATGTGAATGGGATCCCAGGAGTGAAGTGTCGATCTCCCATCCAGTCATCCAGGTTATGCTTAAAAAGGGACAATGAGGTGCTCTGCTTAACATGAAGAGGGAAACTATTCCCCATGAAGGGGAGCCTCTGGGACACAAATCTGTCCTGCCCACAAGTTCTGTTAATGTTACAGGACATGTTTAGGTCCCTAGTATGAGTTGCATGCATGTTATTGGCTTTGTGAATATGCAGAATTGCCAGTAAGGTGGGGTCAGAGATAGCCTTGTATGCCAGACAGAGATCTCCTCTGAGCAGTCGGTATGAAACACAGTAGAGACCAGGTCTTTAGCCTATCCACACAGGATAGATGTTTGAGACCTTGTATTCCTATTGCCAGGAATCTCTGTGGTCTCTCCAGCTGCTGCAGGGTTTGGTAAGGTATATGCCAAAAGGGGCATTATACTTGATTATAGCCTGATAAGTGAAGAGTACAGGGAGATAATGACTTCTTTTTTCCTGAATGTGATTCTCTTGCTTATGAGGTGGGTCATATAGAATGCTCTTCATACTATGGAGGCTACATGGTGATCAAATGTCAGGTTACTAGCAACCTGGGTGCCCAAATCTCTCACAGCTGATTGTGTGATTAGGATTTTGTTGTTGATGTGGTAATTTGTAGGAACATCATTCTTCCAAAAGGAATAATGATGCCGTTTTTGGCAATTGAGCTTGAGGCCATGTTCTAGACATCAATTATTTGATTGGGTGAGACCCTCTTGGAGAATGTCCACATTTTTTGGGGAATTAGTAATAGCCCCCAGTTTGCAGTCATCTGCAAATTTAGTTAACCACAGACCTTTGGTTTTAGCCTGCAGTTCAGAGAGATAGATTCCAAAGAGCAGAGTCCCTAAAACTGATCCCTGAAGTACACCACTAATTACAGGTCTACTAGTAGAGGTGGATACCCCTATTTTAACCACGTGGGTTCTGTTGGTGAGCCAGTTGGCTACCCATATAGTGACATATGGGTTGATGTCAAGCTGAATGAGTTTGTCTATGATGTCTGAGTGAGGAATGGTGTCAAAAGCCTTAGTCAAGTTGAGGTAGATAGTATACACCCTTTTTCTTTCATCCAGGGCCTTGGTAACTGTCTCAAAGAAGTCTACCAGGTTTAACAGGCATGATCGCCCCTTGACAAACCCAAACTAAGTAGGGTGGAGTGCTTGGAGACTACTGATGTCCTTGTGTATGAGGACCAAGATAATGCATTCCATGGCCTTACAGATCAGGATAGTTAGGCTAATTGGCCTATAGTTCCCATGGTCAGTGGAAGCACCTCCTTTATGAAGTGGGATGACAGTGGTGGTCCTCCACTCAACTCGGACAAATCCAGAGCTCAAGCTGAGATTGATCAGGGTGCACAAAGGAGTTGCAAGTTCCTGTTTGAGCTCTTGGAGGATGTAGCCTGGAATGTTATCAGCACCCGGAGAGGCAGTATTCTTTGCCTTATAGAGGGCATGTATGATGGAGATGGGGGTGGGGAGCAGGTTTTGGGGATGACCTGATTTACTGTTGGTGGGGACAGGGGGGGTGAAGTTTTCACTGAACCTGTCAGCTAGTAGGTTAACTATGTCTACGGTGTTGTGTGCGTGGTACCACTGACCACTAGTTCAGTAGAGCACAGGGTCTTACCCTTGAGGTTATGGACATAATTAAAGAAGGCCTTATGGTTGTCCTTTGTTGAGGATGCCAGTTTGGACTCATAGTTTGCTTTAGAGTATCTCACAAGGGCCCTTATCTGCTTGTTTAGGTTGAGAAGGGATTGCTTCCAATTTGAGACCTGCTCCTTCTTACTCCTGGACAGCAGTTTCTTCCTTTTATTGTAGAGTCTGTTTATGGTAGAAGTCCACCAGATCGATTTGCTCTTCTAGAGGAGGAGGATTTGGTCCTGTCTGGAATCACTGCGTCCATGCAGCTATGTAGGTGGTTGTATATATAGGTCCCAGGTGTAGGTTTCCACATAAGTGTCTAATCACATTGGGGAAGAAGGAACTGCAAAGCTGGTTAGACCTGCTCGCAGGAATTCATAATCAGCTTTGGAAAAGTTTTTATGTATGATGGGGGGTAAGGGTGAGTTTAAAGTAGACTGCTTTGTGGTCAGATCTTACCAGGGAGGATGACACTGTAGGGGTGCTAAAGCAATCTGACACATTTGTCAGTAGCAGGTCTAGAATGTTTTCACCCCTAGTGGGGGTGTTGACCAGTTGGTTCAAGACATTAGAGCTGACAAAGTCAAGGAATCTCTGTGTAAGTGCATTTTGCCATGAGTGATTCTTCCAGTATATGGTGAGGTAGTTAAAGTCTCCCACTAACAGGGTGGTGTAGTCTTGAGGGATTTGAGTAGATCCAGATAAGTGGAGTGGGTGTCTTGATTCATGGATGAGGGCCTATAGCTAGCTATGACCTGGAAAGCTGTTTTGTGTAGTTGACTAGTCTTGAGGTGTGATTAGACAGGCATGTAAGTGTATAATTACCTGGGTTCATTGGATCCCCACCTTCCCACCTTTGTGCAAGGGAATAACTGTTGCTGTCCTCCATTCATCCCTTATGAAGCCTGTTTTGAAGCTGATATTTAATAGATTCTGTATGGGATGATAGAGGTCATGCTTTAGGATGACCATTAGGCAGCCTGGTAAATTATCTGGCCTCCTAGCTGCAGTGATCTTGGACTCATATAGCACCTTGTCAATCTGCTGTTTTGAGATTTGGCTGGTGCATGTATGGGTATGTGATTTGAGAATACGGGGGTGATGTTTGAGCTAAGTTTGTCTGCTAGCTGATTTACTATGTTCTCTGGATCTGAGTATGGGATTTCATTTACTAGTAGCTCTGCACAGTACTGGACATTGGTTCTGAATTTTTTAGCATAATTAAAGAAGGCTTTAATGTTATCCTTTGCCTATGTGGCTATTTTTAACTCATATCTGTTTTTGGTTGATTTCATTAGGGTCTGGAGTTCCTTGTTTAATTTAACAAGAACATTTTTGGCATCAAGAGTTATATTTGTTTTTGTGTGCAATATTTTATTTTCTTTTGTCATATAGCCTGTTTATATTTGGGTTGCACCACAGAGATTTATTTTTTTAAATTTGGAGTTGCATTACTTTATTTTCATTTGTTATCTGGGGTAGAGCACTGATTACAAAGGACTATTTTTAATGTCAAGCTAAAGTGAGGGAGCAGGAGACATAAAACCAAAGGCTTACAAACCTAGGAAAATAAAACGAGATATGAAAGGTAACGTGAAATACAAAATAAATCATTAAAAACATGTTCAAAAGCATGATTATATGTAACTAAGGAGAAAATTGCTTGAATCTGGCATATTTTTTTTTTATTTTCCCTCCCGACACATTTCCTAATTTCCTTAGAAAATGTGGAGGTGTGTGTGTGTGTGTGTGTGTGGGGGGGGGGGGGGGGGGGATGTTAAAGGTAAATATAAATTGAACCAACTAAAGTGGGAATTTTAGTCAACAAAGAGTGGCTGAGTTTAACAAAACGTAGAAAATATATCAGGATTACATTATGTGGTCTGTGCCTGAGGAAAGGTACCTGCATTTAGTTTGCCTAAGAAGGTGAGATTCAGCTGAGGTCGAAATTTTGAGTATGAATTAATTTTTTTGAGGTGAGATGGATGTTTTCCCCCCTATTCTTGCCACTTCATCCATTCTGGGCATCCCTGCATCTCCAGGTCAAACTGATCATTCTGCCTCCTCCAGACTTTTTTCTCCCCAAGTGAGCTTGGGCCAGCATGGATCTTAATGTCATCTTGGGGGGGCAGTGCTGAAAACTGCTTCTCCTGTTAAGGGGGGTATTATGTTATGATGTACCATTGTTACCCCTCTCCTGCTTCATCAACAACATCTGAATGCTGCTCCCTTCTGTGGGCCACACCTCCCCTCAGGGATCATCTTTGACAAATGCCCTCCCCTGGGATGGGCATGTACATCCGTCCCTCCCTGACAGTCTCTCAGATGCCCAAGCTGCTAATCAGACACAGGTTACCTGTTCCATAGTTAGGGCTTTATGATGCTGATGAGGTAACACTGATGTAATTCTAAGTTTACTGGGCCCAGAAATGAGAAGCTATGCTTTGTGCATTGCAGCTTTCTTTTGGAAGTCTTTAGAAGGGAACTGTAGTGAGTTTGACTTCTAATGTTGTGGAAGATAGAAATCTTATAGTAAGTTTAGCTTCAAAAAAAAAAAGGAATCTGATTTTAAAAGCTTAAATAGTTATGAGTCAAAGATCAGTGCTTTGTTTGGTTACCTGCCATTTATCTTTATTATTGGTAGATATTATGCCCTGATTAGTCAAAGCCTAATGAAGCTCCAGATACTGTTTACAATAGTATGAATAATTTTACTGTTTCTGTTTGAAACAACAGCACTTGGGGGGGGCATACTCCTTTCCCCATGGCAGCCCTTGCAGAGAAAAGGATAGATGTTTTTGAGCACAGAATAATAGTTTGTTTTATTTCCACTTTTACCCATATAAAGGTGCAAGTATAAGGTTAGGTTGAGCTGAATGCCAAGATATTTAAAGGAGGAAACACGTCATTGGGTTTGTTGTTAGAATCAGTAATTTGCATAGAGATGGGGGGTCTTTTTTCTTGTTATTCCAGGAAATGAGTAAAGAAAAGTCTCTTAGGAGCTGGTGTTGCAGAGTGGAGAGTGTATGATTTTAGTAGTTCAGAACTATATCCTTGACATAAAGAATAGTTGGAAGATGAGGTACGACACTGGGCAGCTTGTTTATGAAGGAGAAAATAGATAGCAGATGAGCTAGAATTAAACATTGAAGCACATGATGAATTTGATCAAAGAGAGGTTCAATGCCCTTTCACATAATTTGTCTGAATTAGAACTCAGGTGTATAAGGGGGTAATTGGATGGTAGGATTGCAAATCGACTATTGCAGGCCGAGAGAGTTAAGGAAAGATAATGAATTCAATAAGAAATATGGTGCAAGAGAATGGCCTATAGGGGGTCTGCACAAATAAGATAAGAATAGGTACCATCGAAGGTAGTAATGAGACCAGTTAGATGGCTGGCTACATTACA
This sequence comes from Protopterus annectens, assembly GCF_019279795.1. Classification (NCBI taxonomy): domain Eukaryota; kingdom Metazoa; phylum Chordata; order Ceratodontiformes; family Protopteridae; genus Protopterus; species Protopterus annectens. The sequence goes on along the minus strand of NC_056727.1, from coordinate 866,773,097 downwards.
TAAGGCTTTTGGTCTGTAGAAAAAAAGCGAGTTTTAGAGTTGAAGTGTTTAATTTTGTGCATTCTAATAGCTTGTTTGGCAAGTTGACAGATTTGACTGAAGTGCTTCATTGAGTTTGGAGAAGGGTTTTGCTTAATTTAATAACACAGTGCAGTAGAACTGGAAAATGTACCCTGCTATGCAATCATATTACTTCTAGCTAGTACATTGCACAATCACTTACCACCTCTGGCCTGCAAGGTAGACATAAACCCTTACAGGTAAGATGACCCATTGCCAAAAAATCAAAAGGAGATCTGAAGATTATTTAGAAGCACATAATTCTATTAAATGAAACTAGCTAGTTTAATTGAAAGAAGATGCATAAATAATGGTCTGGAGACAGAAAACATGGGATACCTGCAGAATGATAAAACATACATAAACAATAAAACTAAATGCATGATATTTTTGAAAAGTGTTCCAGTCTTCTTTTTTCAAACTAAAGCTATATAGCTCCCAATCTTTCTCTGAAAAGCTATTTGTATTGAAAAAATGTTCCTGAGTCTAGTACTTTTCTTTCTGATTTGACTTGGCAATATCAAAAAATGTTATCAGGTCCCATATTGTTTAGTCTTTATGAGTAGTATGTTGTTGTGTCTATTGTCTTTGTGTATTATTGTTGTTATATTCAAAATTTTAGTAAAATAGGTTTGCAAAAAATGTTCCATACTGTTTTTTTGCTGTTGGCTCATGCTGGATACTATATATTTTTTCTTGGGATGTTACCATAATTCCTGCGAAGCCTTGTAAAGTTGATTAATCCAGTTTTCTTTTTTTTTGTTTGCTAAATCAGTGGTTATTTTTTCCTTGTGCCTTCCCTTAACTCATTACATCTGAGTGACACCTCTAGGTGCATCTGCAGTTAACTCCTGCTGACACCTGCAGGTGTCAAATATTGCTTGTTCATATCTGCATCAATAATTCCAAAACCATGCTATGCACAAGGTTTTAAAAGATTTCATCTTAAAGCTTACACAATGGCCAACTCAGCTGCATTAATATTTCACCTCTGTATAGTGCAGGTAAAGAGATATTGACTGTTATTGTATTACATTCATTTTTATAAATATAATTTTCACATTTTTCTAAATATATCAACAACCAAGTAACACAGACAGAACTCCTTTGCCTCATATGAACGCTTTCAGGTAGATGAATAAAATGCTTTGACAGTATGTGTGTAACTTGAGTGGTTGTTGAGATATTGTAAGTTGTTTACAAAATATCACAAATGTAATAGTTACTGTGTCAACTGTGACTTATAAAATTTGGTTTAAGACCTAGAACCTAAAGAATACTACCACTATAAAAATAGTTTTTGCTGAAGAGTTTACCATTTATACATCTTTCATAACCCCAATGATTCCAGAGATATGAACGTTTGTTTGAAATGTGAGGACATAACTTGATTCTGTCAAAAGGCTTAGGCTCTGCCCATTGGAAGTTGCAGTGCAAACTTCCTGAGCTCCATTGCAGTGAATGAGTTAAAGCATCCGTCTCAGCATTGTTTGTCTTTTTTCACCTTGAAAACTGACTTACATATCCTTTCCATGATGTTTGCAGGTGGTCATATCAACTTACAAAGTGCAGGTCTGGTACTTCATATACTATTATTTGTGACACATCGATGACCTATCTGCAAATCATATCTGGTATTATTTCTGATTTGTTTGTAAATGTAACAATGGCTAGTTGTGTAATCATGCTCAATGCTAACTAGCACAAAATGAGTAATACTAACCAAATGCATATTCTTATTGCTAATGTATACATAAACGTAATAATTTTATAAAGTTGAATCATCTTCTATTAACTGTATGGCAAGTTCCACTGTTGAAATGTCTTGGCTGATAAAGGATCACTCCAACTACTTAGTTAATATACGTGTACATAAAGTAATTAAATAAATAATCATGTTTCATCAAATGCATATGACAGTCTAAGAACTCAGTTCAGATTTCTTTCTTGATATCCATTCGTTCTGCAGTTGTCTTTTAGCTATAAATGTTTTTGTCTTTCAATCTTTTAGTATTTTTGTTTCTACTTGTGATACAGTGATGGTATATAACAGCAATATTTTTCCGAAGGTTAACACTGGAAGTAGTAGTCAGTATGGTTTTATTATATGCAACTAGGAATTAAATTATCTCAGCACTTCAGTAGACTTTAATAAAGTTTACATTTCCATTCTTTTATGTCTGTAGGTACTCATGCACTTTGATGTATTTGGCTGATAGCCACTCCAAAGTCAATATCTTACTTCCACAAGGATATAATACAGTGCTCTTCCTTTTTGAATTATTTTTATTGCATTTCACGTAATTTCTGTGCTGACTCATTCATAGTAGATTTATTAAGTTAGTAATGTTCAAAGAATCCAAATAAAAGAAAGAAAAAATGCTCAGCTGTTTGCAGACAGACGTCAGGAATTCAGCAGTATGTCAGTGCTGCAAAATTCACACAATGTAGGAGGTAAGTGTAAGGGTTATATTGCTTTGAGTCACATTAGGTGGGGCTTGGCATAATGGTTAAGGTTTTTCCTCACAGACTCAAGGTAAAAGGATTGAGTCTCACCTTTGAAGTTAAATTGACTAGACTAACAAATGGCGTGCAATGGCAGCTAGCCTAGTACCTATGAGCATGTAGCTATACAATTTTTTTTGTTTTTATATATATATATATATATATATATACATATAAAATGGAATTATTACATTGTTATAGCAAATTAGGTAGATGACTAGTTGGGTAATGGATTCCACGGTGGTGCAACAGTAGCATAGTTGCCTCACAGCAAGAGGTTCTCCCGTTCGATTCTCAGCTAGTGTGTGGGGAGTGCTTTCTGTGTGGAGTCTACATGTCCTCCCCGCGGGTCGAGTGGCATTCCAAAAGACATGTGTGAATGAGCGTGCCTTCGTTGAAGGTTGGGCGTCAAGCTGGCAACTCGGCACCGTGAAAATCTCCTGACAATCATTAGCAGACCGGAGTTCCGCTGTGGTGACCCCTAACCGGGAAAAGCCAAAAGACAACAACTAGTTGGGTAATGGCCTTCTCTGAGACAGCCTTGTTAGTTCTTTGTGCAATATTAGAGTTGAAAGGCAGGCATTCAGAAGCACAGCTAGAGTGTGGTGAGAGGAGCAGTCGCCCTGGGTGCAATGAGCTGGGTGGGCACAATTGGCCATGCATCATCCAAATCTATTTCATACAAAACTGGCTTTTAAAAGATGGTATTCCATTTGAGTCAGTCCTGGTCACTGAAGCATTAAATATGAGGTCTAAACACAGTTTAATACAATGAGTTTTTTTTTTTTTACTGACACATGAGCACCATAGTGCTCCATGCAGACAGGGTATAACCTTTAACAACTGTTTTCTACATTTGTAGTAAGCAGTTTGCTATAGTTTAAAAGAAGAAGAAATTATTTTTTTTTAATGTGCTTAAGGAGGGTTGGTGCAGGGCACAATGGCTGGGTCAGGGGGGAGTGTCATGCGACTGGCCACCTAATTGTTGTACCAACAGGAGGAACAGTCTTTTTTTGTTGTTGTTGCTGTTGTTCTTTAATGCAAGAGTTGTAGGGTATTGATCTCACTTTAATAAGCTGATAGATAGTAGTTCTGAAGTTGTTGGATAAGGAGTAAGGATAAGCTGTAATGATTCTAGCATATCCTGTTTGGGTTTGGTGCCTAGGAATTCACCAGGGAAATTTACTTTAATGCATCTCTTACCTTTTCTGAATAGTGACTCTGTCTTTGGGAAGTTTTATTTTGACAAGTCAATGCCCATGTGTTGTGCAGTTTTATGTGCCACTTTTGAAAAGTCCAGCACAGCGTTGCAATGGATGTGGCAACACAGGGTAGCTCACATGACAGAGGTACATTACTTGGACAATTTCCTGTTGATTGCTGAAGACAAGGAATTAGTGGTCAGGAGAATGAAGGACTTGGGGGAAGTGTATGCAGAGCTTGGGGTGCCATTAGCAATGGACAGAGCAGAGGGTCCAATTAAACCTCTAACCTTTTTCAGTCTGTAATTGGATGCAAATTTGGAAATGTTCAAACTGCCACTTGAGAAGGTGGAGAAAATGAGAGGTAGAGTGGAGTCAGCAGTGGTTAGGGATAAGATGAGTGTGAGGAAAGTGATGAAGGTGTTTGTTTTATTGAATTTTGCATACAGGGCATTTGGTCCACAACAGACATTTACAAGAGTTGTGGCCAACTTGTAGTGTGGGGAAAGCAGAAGCACCATTGGGTGAGGGTAGGTAAGCAGTTTAAATAAGATGTGTCTATTTGACTGGGGTTTCTGCAGTATTTTAATGAGTATCCTTTTGGCAAGATGGGAGTGTTACTTAGCAGGCTATTGATTTGTTTACAGATGTGGCAGGGTCAGAGGGATGGGGAGATATTTGGGAGGCAGGTGGGTTGCTGAAGCATGGCCTGTGAAGTGGGATGGAGCATTGCAGGTATATCACTTTTTTAGAATTAATGCCAATTTGGGCATCAGTGGTAGTCTGGGAGGAGAATTTTCAGAACAAGAGGATGATATTTCCTTCAGACAACTTAGTAGTAGTGCAAGCTTTGACAAAGAGGACAGTGAAATCTAGATGGTGCAAGTATTATGTAGAAAGATTGTTTGAGTTCTGCATTTAAATTGTTGGGTTTCAGGAAGTGACTAAACTGGAGGTTTAGAAGATTGTTGAATGGTCAGGAGAAGGTTCAACCATGGAAGGGGAACAGAGGGCTGCCTTTGGACAAACATATATTGCTGGTTCTGTTGTGAGGATTGTACAAGGTGGCATATTCTCAGTTTGGTTATCTGTCGTGGGCCACCTTAGTGGTTTTCATGTATGTGGGTACATTTCAGGTTATTGAATTTTTGGGTAGTTTGGACATTTTTTAATTGTAAACATGGGTGTGTGTGTGTGTGTGTGTGTGTGTGTGTGTGTGTGTGTGTGAGTGAGAGACTATGTATAACGATTAATAAAAAATGGGGTCTTAGATGTTTACATATTAATTATGTGTTTTCTATTTCAGGTAGGAAACTGTTAGTTGTGTTGGGTCCCCGTTTTTGTTTACTGGGTATATAGAAGAATGGAGGTTCATTATGGTGGTGGTGTGAATTTGGGCCTGGATCCTGCACGTTGGCATGTTCACTGGAGTGGTTGTGAAGGTATACAGTAGTTTCAGTTGTTATTGACATTGGAAGTGGTAAGACAACAATTTGGTAATCCAGTCTGAATAGTTGTCCATCTCAGAGGTAATGACATTGGGTGTATACCTAAAAGGGGGATGCTTATTTGTTTGTTAAAGGATTTGTCAGTTGTGTGCAGAGGTTCCTGGATGCTAAGGTTGTTTTGTCAGCCATAGTTCCTCATTTGGTATTGAGGGGTGCTGATAAATTTAAGACCATGGAGGTGACTAGGATGTTCCTTAACCATAGAGTGGTGGAGGAGTGATGTATTAGGCTTTTCTGTTATGGGGCACTGAGATTTTGTAGATAGGGATTAGGTCTGTTTCCATAGTGATGGGTTACGTCTTAGCGATACTGGTTTAGATATGTTCACTGTGCAGATGTCGCTGTTATTGCAAGATTTATTTGAGAATTAATGGTTGAGTTTTAGTAGGGGGGGAAGAGGCTGTGAACAGTCTGCTAGCCAAAATAATGACCATAATAGTTGTGCAGGGGATAAGCCCCTCTGCTCCTTCCCTTGTTGTGTTTTAGTTGGCACCCTCATTGGTGGGTGGTGGTACATTGCCTGGTTGAATTCAGCTTTTGTTAAAGAGCAGTGGGATGCTGTTAACACATTTGTGGTGAGCTGTCTAACATGCTGCCTAGTTATTGTACAGAGGTGTTGTGAAGTTGTCTGTGTCTTCATGGAGAAGGTGAGTGCTCTACCATGCTGCCCATGTGCTTACGCTGTACTAATATTAGTATGTTTCTTGCTGTTAATAAAGATGGCTGTTATTGATGTTACCATATTGTAGTAAAGCCGATCACAAAGTCATGAGAGTTGTCAAGTGTGTCACTGTTTGGTGAGGATAGCCCAGTGAATAAAGGAGTTTGTTTTTTTTTATTTTTGACTCAAGAATACAAACATGTTAGATATTAATACCTTTCCATTCAGAAGAAAAGCAGAATATCTATAATGGTTACCAGTGATTACTATAGCAATAACCCACGCCTGGGTGTGGGTAATGGTGGATTTACCCACGGTTGGTGTGGTTTGGTCATGAGGGCGAAGCCCAAGTGGCCAAACAAAGCCAACCATGGGTAAATCCAGCATTACCCACACCCAGAAGTGGTTATTTATTATAATGACATTATTTAAGAAAAAAAATAATTACTTTTCTTAAATAATGGCATTGTATAATGCCTCCTTGCTGCCCTTCCACAGCTGTCTGGTATTCTGTGGCAGTTCTGATGTACTGCGCATGCGTATGCCTATGCAGTACATCAGAGCTGTGGGCAAAAGCAACGGAGAAAGCAAGATCTCCGTTGCTTTTTACTGCTTTGCTATGTTAAATGGGTTTAACATAACAAGACAGCTTTAAAAAAAGCAACAGAGAATCTCCGTTGCTTATTTTAAAGCTGTCTCGCTATGTTAAACCCATTTAACATAGTGAGACAGTTTTGAAAAAAGCAATGGAGAAAGCAAGATCTCCGTTGCTTTTTACAAACTGTTTCACTATGCTAAAATTCAAAGCCAAGCTCCTCTTGGTCCTGCAGAGTGGTGCTAGCAGCAGAGAGGCTAAAAGAACGACTGCTAACCTGATAAAAGTGTTTTTTTTCCCTGCTACTACCTGGGCGACTGTCCAATCTAGCTAAACTGCAAGTATTTCTGCTTCTTGAACTGTTTTAAACAGTTTAAAGTTGTTTTTGCACCTGCACTTTTAAAGTTTGTCCTGTTTGTTGCATTTACCTGTTGAGGCTACACACTCAAGTGCGATAGCCTGTGTTGCATATTTATTGCATTTTCCTGCTGTTTGTTGCAAAAAAAGAAAAAAAAAAATTATCCTTGTTTCCCATCTTTCCTGACCTAGAGTAGTCCAAATACAGGCTTTGCTGTATTCTGGACTTTTGGAAAGTTCCTGTGTTGCCCATTTCCTTTCTTGGATAAAGGGAGGCTTCTTTGTTCACCAGTGGCAGTGGGGAGCTTAGAGCAGCCTATCTATTCCTGGAAGAGTGCTCCCAGCACAAGAATCTGATAGTCTATTGGCCATTTTGGGCCAATTTCTAGCTCTTTCAAGTCCCCCTGTATAAAACCCACTTTAGCGTGGCTTTGCGTGATTTTGCGCATAGCTCAGGATCGGGCAGCGCCGCTTAATTGGGTTTAAACCATTCTCGGCTCCATAAAGTCTGCTCTTCACTTTTTCCCTTAGAACTTATCTAGTTCTCATAATAAACACCCTATTCCTACTCTAAAGCCTGGCACTTGCTCACTAAAGCAATTATATAAGTCAGCACTAAAAAATTAAAAGCACTACACCCTCACAAACTCCCCTTGAGTACCTTGTTCCCCATTGGCCCCTTTTTTCAATTATAAAGGAATTCCCAATACTATTCTAGCATGTCCAAAGGTCAGTTGTCAATCTCCTCTCCAGTCCAGCTGGTGAATCTGGGAATCTTGAAGCAATGTTACAACTGCCTCATGTACACAGACAACCCTCTCCTCCTCCCAACAAATTCCAACATGTGAGAGATGCAACCATATAGCCAAACTGGAGGCTAAGCTCTCACAACTCAGTACTGGCATAACCAGTCAGGAGGAGAAGGAAACCACACTCACTACAATTCCAGTCTCACATAGACCTACCACGACAGCAAACAAAACATATAAACACACAAAAACATACTCGGAGGCTCTAAATAAAAATCTGCCTAAGCAGCAGAGACCTCCAAAGGAGACACCCAAGCAACCGCTACCCCAAAACAAAACACGTGCAACACATAGCTCACAAAGCCAGTGTGCCGAACAGTCAGAGCTCTTAAGGCTAAACAACACACCTGATACACTTGTAATAGGTGACTCTATCGTCAGGCACACTGACGTCCCGCTCACCAGGCTGAACAAGGAGAAGATCCCGGTGAGCTGCCTGTCGGGTGCTAGGATCCGCCACATAACACAAGCACTCAGGTCACTCCAAGGCAAGTACAAATATGACTCAGTCATTGCCCATGCTGGTGTGAATGACCTGAGACGTACCTTCCTGGACTACATGAAAAGAGACATAGAGGAGCTCTCTGAGCATGTAGCCCAGGCCGGTATGACCCTGACCTTGAGTAGCATCTTACCCTCACCAAGAATGATGCCACAATATGAAGACAAGATGATCAATTTCAACAATTGGCTTAAGTATTGGTGTCATTCAAAGGGGATCCAATGCCTGTCAGCCTGGGATGACATGATCGACAAGCCACGATACTTTGCTAGGGACGGCTTGCACCTGTCACCCCTTGGCTTTTGGATATTGGCAAAGGCTCTTGCCACCCCCATAGTGCGTTTTTTAGGCAAAGCTCAAAAGGCAAACCCACCTCCATAGGTATCACAAGGGATAAGAAGCTAAGAGTAATGCTACTCAATGCCAGAAGTCTAAACCTCAAGATGCATGCACTCAAAACTCTGCTTAGCATGGAGAACATCGATATCTGTGCAGTAACAGAAACCTGGTTCAAGGCTCCCGAGAGCACCCCAGCACTACCAGGTTATACCTCATACCATGCTTTTCGGCCCCAAAATTTTGACCGAACCACAAAAGGAGGGGGAGTATCAATATTCGTCAAAGATACCCACACCTCCAGGTTGGTGGCATAACACGAAGCATCAGAGACTATCCATGTGCAACTAACAGTGGGTAAAACTGCCTTGTAGTTTATAGCCTGCTACAGACCACCCTCCCAAACCCAGGAACCCCACTTGGCCTTCCTGAGAACACTGGAAAATATGAAGGTCTCTCCAAACACCATTATATTGGGCGACTTCAACTACCCAAACATAGACTGGGAGCATTACTCTAGCTCCAACACCCTAGCCCAAAGGTTCCTAGAATTTATAAACTCAAATGCTATGGAACAACTTCTTACCACTCCCACAAGAGGGGAAAACACACTGGACCTGATCTTCACCAACATGGGGACTTTATGCTCCAGACCAGAAGTGTATCCCTCACTGGTAAGATCAGACCATAAACTAATCTCACTGGATATTCACATCCCGACCCCACCCCCTGCCCAGAAAACCACAGTGAAAAACTTCTCTAAAGCAAATTTCACACTCCTCAAAACCAAGGTGGAATCCTTCAAAGCCCCCGGGCCTGTGGAAAATACGGCCTAGACCGCAGAATCCTTTATAAATGCATTCTATGAACACCTTCAGGAATGCATGGATCATGCAATCCCAAATAAAACCAAGACCCAATCCTCCAAAGGCAGACGTCCTGTCTGGTGGACCCCAGCCATAAACAAACTATACAATAGAAGGAGGAAGCTACTACATGATAGAGCAAAATCCCAAAAAGGGAAGGCATCTCTGATCAGTATTAGCAAAAAACTACGGGCACTCATAAAATCGTCTAAGGCCAGCTTAGAGAGAAAAATTGCACAGGACACTAAGGATAATCACAAGGCTTTCTTTAGTTATGTCAGGAACCTGGGTGGGAATTCCCAGATATGCTCAGAATTAGGCCAAAATGACAAAAATACACCAAACCCACAGACATTGCCAACATCCTAGCTGACAGGTTCAGCGCAAACTTCTCCCCCCTCCCCACCAAAAGGGCAAATATCTATCCCAGCAGTGTGTTGCCCCCCTGACATCTCAGATGCTCAGGTAAGAGCCGCCCTCTCCAAAGCAAAAAACACAGCATCAATGGGACCAGACGGTGTCTCGGGCTGCGTCCTACATGAACTCCAAGAAGAGCTAAACCCAAACATAAAACTACTGTTCAATCTCAGCCTTACTACAGGATATGTACCCAAAGAGTAGTGTACAGCAACAGTGGTCCCTCTCCACAAAGGTGGGGCCTCAACAGATCCTGGAAACTATCGCCCAGTAAGCCTGACTAGGTTGGTCTGTAAAGCTATGGAAAGGATCATCATGGACTTCATAAATAAAGATATTGGGGACCTACAGACACTGGATCCTACCCATTTCGGCTTTGTTAAGGGCAGATCCTGCCTCTTAAACTTGGTCGATTTCTTTGAAACAGTCACCAAGGCCATTGATGAGGGGAAGGTGGTCCACACAGCCTACCTGGACCTCGCAAAAGCCTTCGATACAATACCCCACTCGGGCATTATAGATAAGCTCACCAGTTTAAATATAAACCCCTATGTCACTAGATGGGTTGCAAGCTGGCTCAAAGACAGAACCCACATGGTTAGAATTGCTGGAGCCATGTCAGACTCCAAACCAGTTACAAGTGGCATCCCACAAGGCTCAGTCCTGGGAACTCTCTTGTTTGGTATATATTTCTCGGAGGTACAGGCCAACACGGAAGGACTGTGGCTGACCAAGTTCGCAGATGACTGCAAACTGGGTGCCATAATCGACTCTCCAGCTGACAGAAGCATCCTCCAAAAGGGCCTCATAGAAACAGACAACTGGTTCCAGAGCCATGGCCGCAAGCTAAACGCCAAAAAGGGTATAGTCATCCCCTTTGTCAAAAACAAAGTGCCCACAAATTACCACATAGGTGGTAATCCATTAAGTACGGAAGAAGTAATTAAGGACCTGGGGACCCAAGTTGATAGCCATCTCTCATTTCACAACCACGTGGCCAAAGTGGTTAGAAAACATTTTATATAGCCCACCTAATCATGAAGGGATTCACATCTAGATCAGGGGAGGTCATAGTGCCTCTTTACTCATCCGTCATCAGGCCCATAATTGAGTACAATGCCCCTTTTGGGAATTACCTTACCAGACACCTGCAGCAACTGGAAAGACCCCCCCAAAAGTACCTCACCAAGAGGATCAAAGGGCTCAAACAGATGCCATATAATGCCTGGTTAAAGAAACTCCAGCTCTACTCAGTGGCATACCGCCTGCTCAGAAGCAATCTGTGCCTGAAGTATAAAGCCATGTCCAACCCGAAATTAATGGACATGCTGCACCTCAGAAAATCCAAATCCCATCGAGCTACGCACTCGAGAGACTTGAACCTCAGCACTGAAATAAATAGGACATGCTGGAGGGACAGATTCATAACCCAGAGGCTCCCTTCACTCTGGAATAAAATCCCAGTCCAGGTTAGGCAGAGTCCCTCATTGACTCTCTTCAAGAGGAATCTTGATGAGTGGATGGGAGATCGTAGGTTTACCCCGGGTATCACTTCTGTGTCACTGACCGAGGCAAAGTGTACTAACCTCGAAAAAGGGCATAGCAAAATTAATTTAAAATGGGTGTCGAAAGCCAAACGCACTCTGGCTAGGCTTATAAATGCCCTAGGGCAGATAGCCTAGTATGAACCTATGAACATAGCGAGACAGCTTTAAAATAAGCAACGGAGATCTCCGTTGCTTATTTTAAAGCTGTCTCGCTATGTTAAACCCATTTAACATAGTGAGACAGGTTTAAAAAAAAAAGCAACGGAGAAAGCAAGATCTCCGTTGCTTTTTACACACTGTCTCGCTATGTTAAAGGAGTTTAACATAGAGAGAGACAGCTTTAAAAAAAGCAACAGAGATCTCTGTTGCTTTTTGTAAACCTGTCTCGCTATGTTAAACTCCTTTAACATAGCGAGACAGTGTTTTAAAAAAGACTTATACTAATGGAAAACGTCCGGGCGACCGGACCTTTTTCCATTAGTATAAGTCGATTTACAACGTGCACGCTGACCAATCAGCATGCACGTTTTGGAATATTAATGGGGGGTCATGGTATAATCCTCTTTTGTCAGAATCATACTTTGTTTTCAATAAAAACATCTATTGTTTTCTTAAGGAAATGTAAAAATGTCATATGTCTCTGTGCCCTCTAGTAGAAAGTTTAATGTAATGCTTTCATTCACATTATAAACAAAGTCACAATTTTGCTTATGGCTGACTGCATATCTGACTTTTGGGCTATCTGTTACACACCAGGGATTGTTTGCGAGGCCAAGCATGAATTATTGAAGTCTTATTTGTCACACACTTACAGCAAAACTTAAAAAACAAAATGTCATTAGCAATGATGGTGATAATATGATCATGGGAGACCAAGAGTCAGCTGGCACAAAGTACAACAATGCTCCAGAGAGTACTGGTTAATTAAATTATCAACCACAGATGGAGATGTACTGTGCCTCAACCTGCAGGGCACACAAGACTTAGCTGATTGGTTTATATTCCCTAGAAAGGATGTTAACCCGAGCAGCTTGTGCTCAAAAGTGACTATTCAGGCTTGTTATTTTAATTTGTGTTCTGTGTGAAAGTCTATGGGTAGAATGCACTGCTCAGGCACCTAACATAAACTGGTGTACCTAATGCTAAAAATAAATATAAGTAATACATAAAATTTGACAGGCAAGTCTTTCAAGAGTATGAAGTACATTACTGCTAGCAACCTTTTTCCCTCCAATTAAATAATTAGTGGAAACGAAGTGATTTAAAGTAACCTAACACTTTAGCAAAATAAATACATTTTAGTATGTTCCAACCACATCTTATATAATAGATTTCAGATATAATAAATATGGCATATATTGCACATATCTAAACAGGGTAACATGCAACATACATAAACTTTTGCAAATATACTAATGTTTTAGAAAATTTAATGTTGAACTGCAACAACAAAGGCTGAAACTGTCCTGCCATCCACATAGGTAACTAAGTATGCACCTTAAATGAAGCTTACAATAAAAAACTTGAACTGCTGCATAAACACTCATCAGTCTACTAAGATGTTGAAACAGGAAACGCATAAACAAAATATATGTAAAAAAAATAATATAAACAAAACCAAACATCATAGCTAAATACTGCCCACATAAACAATATGTGTGTATATAAAAACACAATAAAAACAGAAAATAAATGCATAAATAAATAAATGATGTATAAAGAATATGTGCATACATATAAGCAGAAACACCTGTAACTACTATAAAAGATGTATGTCTAACAGCCAAGGCAAAAAGAATGTAGTATTAAAAAAGAGTGTATTAAAATTGGGGGCGGGGGAGAAAGTTAGCAAATGTAACTAAGCCTTCTGTCCCTTAAAAAGGGTTTGAGTGACAAAGCTTCATTCAAACCCATGCCCTTATTAGCTTGTAACAAAACAATCCATTTTTGCTCAATCTTTTCAAATGTTTTCCTATTATTCCCCAACCTGATAGTTCTTAGCAAGATCTCTGTGATGAAAAATACAAATCTATGGATGGTACCTTCTTCAAAAATATGTTTGGCAATAGCACTTCTGGTGTCTCCAGTGCTGCTGTAATTTATATGTTCCTTAATCCTATCTCTCAATGGTCTAGTAGTCATGCCAACATAGAACTTAAAACATTGTACATGTTGAGGTAAATATATGACTTTAGCAGTTGAACAATCAGCATGATGCTTAAAATATATTCTTTATTTATATCAGGATGTATAAAAACATTCTTATTGGCAATATACTTGCAAAAATGACAATGTCTACAACCAAATGTTCCTTGTCTCTTAGAAATAGTTTTGCTAGTTACCATGCCAGTTCTATGGCAAAGCCTACGTTTTAGTGATTTCAATTTTTTATAAGTAACTTTTTGAATATGTCCCCAAAATTTCACTCTTCTCTTTTTGTTAATATTTGGAATTAATGTGAGTCTATCTCTGATTTAAGTCAGGAATGCAGCAGGAGTTTATGACTTTTACAGTATGTGGCATAAATCAGCAAATATTCTTATACCTGTTTTGTGATATAACAACATAACGCACTAGGCGCATAGCGAAAACTGATTTATGAAGTTTATGACTTTAGCAGCATAACTCAACACAAAGTTGCATCAGTTTTTTGTGGTATAAACTGATGTATGAAAATGAGTCTTTTTCCACACAGGTTGGTATAATCACTTCGTAGTGCAGGAAGTGCAATGATTGTACTCTAAAATCAGTGAAACGACACGCTTAATCACCTTTCATAGTCTAAAATCAGTGTAACAACACACTTTTCTAATCACTTTTCATACTCTAAAATCAGTGAAATGACACACTTGGTAATCACCTTTCATAGTCTAAAATCAGTGAAACGACACGCTTGGTAATCGCCTTTCTGAAGAATTCCGTCAGCACTGCTAAGCACTGGTATCACACTGGAACATTAACAGAGCTCAGTGGCTACAGCAAAAGAGAAACAAGAAGCCACTAAATGAAGTTTTTAACAAACCAAATGACTTGTCTACTGGTTCTTCTAATGTTCTTCTTTGTGATTGATCTGTTTGTGGCATCAGCTAGTATTTTTCAGCTTTCTAAGCCATAAAGTTCTTACTAATATGTGAAACAATCAGGTAAAGCTCCATGCACTGCAACGAATTACAATCAGGTCTCTCCAGTCATAACCCAGCATGCTCTATGTACTCGACATGGATGTCATGGTTTGCTTTTGAGGTGAATTTCTTGACATCTAGGTCTTAAACATATGAAACCTTGGCTATGATCAGATACCTAATCATAACCCTCTGTATGTAGATTTATGATACCCCTATATCTAATAGCACTCTAGAATACAGTGAGCATTCTGATGTATTGCTTTGATCCCTATAGCCAATTCTTATGGTAAGGTGACACGGAGGGCTGATCCTTTTGGAATGCTGTATATTTATTTATTGACATTTGATTACTGGGAAAGTCCAGCTGGGTAGAAATCCATTTTCAGCAGAGGCCTGGGGAGAAAGTCTCCAAGTTAATACAAAATATTTTAAGAAAATAATTATGCAGTCTTCAAAAATAAAACAGAAACATCTGCAATTTAAATAATTATAACAAATTAGACATAATATAAAATATTGGTTAAGAACTGATACAAGGCATATGACAATCATTTAATTAGAGAAATTTTAGACAGTTTGTAGAGAAATTAAAGGTAAGTTAGTCTAATACAAACAGGAATTGCAATATAAAGTGAGGAAAAACAGGCTATATTTAGAGAGAAAAGAGGAAGATAATTAGATAGCAGTAAGTGAAGAAGGGAGAGTAAGGAGGTATAAGGAATGAAAAGGTACTTGTTCACATTTAGGGATATAGTTTGCCCTGGTTTTGAGCAAGAACAGAGACGGATTTTAGCTAAGGAGTCTTTCAAAGTGATTTTGAAAGGTAGGAGGGAGGGTATTGACCTGATGGATACAGTAAAGGAGTTCCAGGCCTTAGCAACCTTTTACAAGCATAGACAATGCCCAGCAGATTTGCTATGTCTGTAGACAGACAGGGGTTTTTGGTCGCTGGGGACATAATTGTATTGAATAGCTCCCTGCTTTACCTCCATTTCCTAATCTCCCCCAGCTGCAAAATCTCTTTCCTTTCTGTTAGTGTTTTCCCCATATTTAAAATGCTTAACATCTTTACCATTGGTTATCACTACTGATTGTACTTTACTAGGTGTTCAGTGTCCTATGATTGTTATTTAATATTCACTATATGATTTTCTCATCTGTCGTAATTTCTCCTGTTTGTCGATTCTACTATTTGTTAGTGCACTCCATGTGATAATATTATATAGTTTATTAATTGAACTTTGTATGTTGGAGCTTTTGTCCCCATGACTCCACTGAAAATGGGATTCATGCCCAGTTGAACTTTCCCAGTAAACAAATGCCAAATTAAAATAAATAAAATGTTTTTTATTGCTGGACAGGCAGATGGATGCTGGATAATTTTATAGGTGGTAAGAAGTTGTTGTGACAATTCTAACCAATTTAAGGTTTTCAGTCCAATACAGCGGTGGGTTCTGAAAGGGCTATGTGCTGCAAATGTAGCAACTTTATTACAGCATTGTTCAAGTTTTCATTTTTATGAAGCCTGGAGGTAAGGATGGGAGCGCCATAAAGAAGAGTGGGGAGGAGACAAGTAGTGGCAGGTGTAGTTTTAGTTGCATCAGTGAGAAAGTTTTTGGCTCTGTAAAGCATCCCCATTTTTTTTGAGTTTTTCTTAAGCAATTTTGTATGTGCAGGTCAAATGTTAGATTATCATCCACTATCACCCCTAATACTTTTTATGAGAAGTGACTTCAGTGGTTGTATTATCAAGAGAGAGGACTTTAAAATTTGTTTTTCATGAGAGAATGATTTTGGGGGAAAAAAAGCAGTAGTTTGGTCTGTTTTGGGTCGAGCATGAGTTGTGAGTTACAAAGCCATTTTTCAGTGGCTGTTAAAGCTTCCTGAGTAGCTTTTTGAAGATGTACCATGTTGCCAGATATGCAAATGAGAGTGGAATCATCTGTGTATTGTTATAGGGTGGGTTGTGTGGATGTATAGAGCGTGTTAGTGAAATTGTTAAAAAGGAGGAGACCAAGGACAAAGCCTTGTGGTACACCAGTGATGACTGGAGGTAAGGAGAGAGCATGGAGTGCCATTTTACTGACTGATACCTATTGGGCAGGTAGCTTTTGAACCACAGAAGGGTGGGATAAGAGAGACCAAGTGAGGATGATTGAGGTAGGAATTTTCTGTGACAAACTGTGTCGAAAGCTTTACATAAGTCTAGAAATAAGGAAGAGAATAGTTTGCCATTAGCTCTAGTTTTATTGTCAGTATCTATATAGGTTAAAAGGGCAATGCTACTACTATGGGAAGCATGGCAGTCATACTGTGTAGGGGATATGAGTTCTTCCTGCAGAAGATAGTCTAACAATTATTTTTTGTCAATACAGTTTTCAAGG
Organism: Protopterus annectens; assembly: GCF_019279795.1. NCBI lineage: Eukaryota > Metazoa > Chordata > Ceratodontiformes > Protopteridae > Protopterus > Protopterus annectens. Next base: position 866,756,223 of record NC_056727.1, on the reverse strand, counting down.
ATTTTGGCAAGGGGAGTAAATATTGCTATAGGTCTAAAGTTATTAATGTCTGTGAAATATCCTTCTTTGTGCAGAGGGACAATGTGTGACTTTTTCTACCGAGAGGAAATGTGTGATTCCTGGATAGACCTATTTATAAGAAATGAGACAGGATAAGCAATGTTACTGGTTTTAAAATACTCACTTGGAAGGTCATCAGCTGAAGAAGAGCATGGTTTAAGTTTGTTTAAGCGTAGTGTTATAGAGGATGTGGGCACAAGTTTGAAGGTGTATGTGGTTGTTGGGTAGGGCTGTGATTAGATGTTGATGAATCATTAGTTAGAGATGCTACACTATTTATAAATTAAGAGTTGAACTATATTGCAGTTTTGAGTGCTAAGTTTTCTGGAGAGGGGTTTGGGTTGAGTTTTTGGCCATGATGTAAAATGTCTTTAATGGTTATCCAGAATTTTTAGATCTATATCATGTTATCGGAAAATCAAAATGTCAAATGGCACAACAGAGAATGTGTCAAAATGTTGAAGGTCCGTTTTTGAGATCACAATACTGTGAATAGTGGGATATTTGCCCTTTCCTCACTCTAGTGCGATCTTGGAGTTGGAAGTTGGAGACGCAGCCCCCCACAATACCGAATTTGAGTTTCAGCATTTTCGCTCTTGTGAGCATTAGACATTTTGCATCTTCAATGTTATGATATAGACTCAAATGTTTTAGGGTTGTGTTTAGTATTATTCTGAAAGTTATTATACTATAATTTTTTTTGTCTTCATTTATTTGCTGTTTAGTCTATGGTAAAGTATTCTGAAGTTTTCAAGATATTGAGGTGTTTTATATGTTTTGCAATTCCTTTCATACTTTTTTTCTATCCTGCATTAGCATACTACTCTTTTTGGATAGTCAAATTGCATTATTTGTTTTCAGGCTTTTCCTTCTAACAGGTGCAAGGCTAATCAGAATATTGAATGTAATTTAAATGAATCTTTTTTCCTTTTGTTATTTAAATTTATGTAACTTAGCAATGTGAAAATTCTATATGTTATGTAACTTGTTATGCGAAGCTTCGCAGCTTAGCAATGTGAAAATTATATATTCTACGTAACTTGTTATGTGGAGCTTTTCTCCCCGGGCCTCAACTGAAAACGGGCTTTCGAGCGCAGTGGACCTCCCCAGTCACCAAATTGGAATAAATAAATAATATACATAAATAATTTAGGAAAGATATATTGAATTCAAGTACAGCATTGTCCAAGGGGAGGATTTTTAGGGATAATAATAACAGTAGGAGTAAAAGGAATACTTTTTAGGTATAACATGGTGTAGACCTGTCAAATGTATTTTGTACTGGTAAATTTTGATCAGAGCCTTCATTCAGAATGATCATATTTGAGAAATCATCCCATTAACACATGTTCTGGATCAGATTCTTGCTACTGAGTCACTGTGCATGTGAACTGAGTTACTCACTATGCTTTCTATAGTCAGACAATGGCTGTGACTAATCCTCAAAGAGATATTGCCTGTACTTGAACTCACTATAGCTGTCTCTTGAGTAATGTCTGTACTGTCTCGAGAGGCTATTCTGGATCTTTCCATTAGCACTGTATTAGCACATTTACACATAAGACATCATTAAGTGGTGTGAACACCATAGCTGGAGGTAATTGTAGAGCTACACCATAACAATCTCTAAAGCCATTACAGTGCACGCAATGTGCATGGAAACCACAGGGACTTTTAGAGCATTGACATTATTTTGATAAAAATGCCAAGTATGATATTACAGATAAAGTACTGATATGACACCGAATAAAGTTTTCATACTGCTTTTGATGTATTACGCATAGAGTGCACAGTTCATGACCTGATTTTCCTCACACTAGATATGCTAATTATCTAGTATTTCTGTTGTGTATTTTACAACATTTAGAACTCAAAATTCCATTTGGCAGTTTTGTCAGCTGTGTGGTTATACACTATAAATATTCAGACCTCTCTAATGGTAATGGTCCTCATATTACTGTAGTGCAGACAGGTCAGTATCAATTGGTAAATGGGAATGGTGGTGGCCTTGGTCGTCTTACCAATTAGAACAGGCATAATGCTACAAGGAAGCTGGATCAGTTCAGAACAATATCTCTATGGAGTGTGTGTGTGTATCCATGTATCAACTTATGCATTCTTTTGTAGTGGTCTAGGGGACTGCTGATATGTCCTTAGTGGTTCATAAATATTGTATCAATTCCCCTATGCTCTGAGGAACCTATGGAGAACGGAAGGTGCACATGTTTACATGTACACTACCATACATATTATGAAGTGCGTAAAGTAGTACATAACAGCATCCTGACATGTACTGTCCAGTTTCTGTATGACCCTGACTAGTCTCTGGATAATTATTAAGTCAGGATCAAGATGTGAACCTCTGACTCTATAATTTGATACATACCTTACCTGCTGTGTGCTGCCTGTACCAGTATGCTCAGCTATAGTTCTCTCTCCTTCATTTGGACCTTGCCTCATGTATATATCAAACATATACATCACTGTGATGTTATGTAATTCTGGCCACTAACAGCACCCAGGTCAGTATATACAGTGTGGCAGATCATATCCTCAGTATCTGGCAGGCCAGGTTTGCCAAATAGTACAGGAACATGTAGCCTGAGGGCCTTGAGATGCATGATTTTTTTTATTATGATTATTATTAGTATTATTAAAGTTTTGTTGATTTCTCTCCTATAGAAAAAACATGTCAGAATAGAAAGATGGAAGGCAAACAATCCATAAGATTTGTGGTTATGAAAAGCACTGGTTGAGATTCACAGTTAGTGCATAGCATAGTTCTAATGGCTAAGAGAAGGATCAGAGATTCATACACAAAGTGTGTTACATAGCTTCTAAGATGTGAACTGCCTAGTGGGGTAAAATTCTAAGTATTATAGTGGGGTAAAATTCTAAGTATTATAAAGTCCAGCCAAAATGTGTGAAATGTCAATATGTTTCACTTACATATGGCAGTAGTCGGAAAGGAGTGTGCCGATGGTTAGCATACGAGGGCAAAAAGAACCATAGAAAAAAGGATCTGGCTGGGCATTGCCTGCTTTTGAGCTATCATAAGAGCAATAATGTAAAAAGTGTCCTGAAAAATATACGAATACAAATTTTTAAGTAAGTAGCCAGTAATAAAAAAAAATAAATCTGTATTAGTGTGGAATCAATTTCCACTATGTAGTGTGTTAATGGTGATGGAAGCAGCCATCAACATTTCATTGGTATATGTAGGAAGTAATCCCCACAAGTGAAGAAAAAGATTATAGCAGCTGCCACATAAACCTACAAATATAGAGTGTCATCACATACTGTGTTTATTTGTCTCAGACTTCAGAATTTTTATCATAGAATGTTAGCATAGGAATGTACTAGATGAAATCCTGTTACGGTCTAACCAGCTCCGTTGGCACAGGGGGATAAAGCTTTGACTGTGGCCCAGGTGACCTGGTTTTGATTAGGAGCTCAGGCATTTTCTATGGCTAGCATGGGAGGATAGGCATTTCCATCCTATAGAGGAGGGGTGGATCAGGGCAATCTAATGCCACAATCCCAGGGATAAAGGGAGACTATGCAAAGGATATCACAGAGGTGGGCATTCAGTCACCATTGTGCTTCTGCAATAACCTTCATCATGAGTGCACAGGACCATGCACTTTTACAGCGAAATGCATTGCTGTCCCTGTGCTGATATGTATCACACCTGCCACTAGGAGAGTTTGGATCCTCTCACATAAGTTATCATTGCTAGTATGCCTAGGGAGGATGAAAAACATTATTACTTCCTGAATGATGAACTCTCTGGATGGCAGTTGTTACAGAGATTTGTATTATCAAAACATATACACAAGTAATACAGGAAACCCATACCCTGTAATACAAAATGGAAATAAAACAAAGTTCTGATACAACTTTTATTCAGGGGTCAAGCCTTCTAACACTGTCACTCCCCTCTGTCCTCATATATATCAGGATCACACTCATTTGGAAAAAGAGCAAAATCCACCTTTAAGTACATCATTTGATTTGCTAGTTTCTTTGAGTAGCAATGACCTCAGACAAAAGAAGACAGATAAATATACAATGAGGAAATTGTATCAGAGAAAGTCACCTTTGAGGAATCACTTTTTGAATAAAACTAATGCGAGCAGATCAAAATCATCTGAAGCTGGACTGGACTACAGAAAGAGAACCTTCACAGGCTGTAGCTGTAGCATTTAATTACCAAAACAGGCGGAATTGTTTGACTCATGAAAAAGAAAAAGTAAGAGGAATGTGTAACTGTGAAAAAACATCTGCAGCACAAAACATGTATTGCAGTAGAATTTTCTGATTCTGTATATGTCTAAGAAAAATTTGATAATGAAAAAATGTGATTAATTTAATAACATTTTATAAAAAAAAGAGTATATTTAGGAACAAGACATAAACTGTATGCCTTATGCAGTATAATAAAAGTGTTTCTGATAGGCAAGTCTTTTTGATTGGGATTGCTTGTGTGGTAACAGTGTGGTATTCTGAATTCTAAACACAATATGATCCATTTTTGTAGACATTAAGCTGAACTTTAGTACCTCTTGGTCTGACGCTAAGTCATAAGGGACTCCCTATGGCCTGGATAAGGCACTTTCTGTAAAAGGTTAAACTAATTAGTCAGTTCTTATCTGGAATAAAAGCCCCTGAAACATGTCTTCATGAATATTTGATGAAGTACCGAGGTTATTTTCTTATCAGTGTGGCTCTATTCTTTTACATGCTTCTGTGTTTTGTCACAAGGAGCTCTCCTAGAACTCAAGATTAATGCTCAAGACAGGATCATGGTAAGATATTAACTTATTCTTTTCAGCTGCTGAAGTTGCCCTGTGGGGCAGTCAACTGTAACTAGATGGCACTCGCCCCCATTCTTGTTATGAAGGCTGAGGTATTTTCTTTCCTTTGACACAAGGAGTACAAATTTCAGTTTTATTTAAGTGTATCATAGTATTAAATTGGCTGTCCACATGACAGATATTTTTGGCTTTCAGCTTGATTTATAGAAACCGTTGTTCTTGCAGTTTTTATTACTTGTAAAAAAAGAGTATTTTTCAGGGACATTAAGAAGAAGCAGTTTATGAAGGACTTAAAATAATGCGCTGTTTGTTTATGCCGCACTTAAATTTAAATGGCTGGCCTGCATCACATTGCATTCTTTTTTTTCTGCACAGTCATTGCACCAAACAGATAAAACTGACTTCAGAAGAGTACAGAAAATTGATTATCTCTGGATACAGCATATTTTCATAATTCCATAAACGCCATGAATCATAGGTACTTTAGTGAAAAAAAGTGCACCATTTCATTTGGAAAAGGCATAAGAGCATTGCAAAGCATCAACCTACCTGATACAAAGTAGGAAGTCAATGACACAAAATAGTACTGAAACATTAACTGTGAATGATGTAGAATAATTCCCAAAAACTGCAGCTTCCTTTCGCTGAGCATTTTGTCAGTTTTTGATGTTGATAATGGCGTAACACCACTAAGAACAGAATAGATCAAAAAGTTTCAAAGGAACTGAAACGTATATGCTAGTTTGTTGTATGTCAAATGACAGCAGACAAAAGGCATTAAGTGTTTCTCCTGGCAAGTGAAAGATGTCATGCATTAATTTTTATTTAATTTACAAGGGTACTTCCACTAAGCCAATGACCGCTTTCCAGGGGAGACCAGAGGTGATATTCTACTGACTTGAAATTTGGCCAGGGCACAGTGGCAATTCCCATGCTCTTTTTGAGCAGGAGGAAGTTATTCCCATGTATAACTCCTACTCCTGGTGCAGAGGTAGCTGGGAGAAGTGTTTGCAATGGAGGAGGCACGCAAGAGCAATAAGGAGCAAGTTACATGTGGAGAAGTATGGAAACATGAAATAAATGCTGTCATGACTGGAAGTTCAAGCCATCCTGCTGAAGATTGTGAAGCAGTGAATATAACAAATGGGCTGAATTTAGCACCTCCGTAAACTGATTCAGAGAAACTGGAGGTTGTGATAATGGAAGTGTTACAAGTAAGTATGGAGAATGATATTCTTGTTACCACAATGAAACAAAAGACTCTGAGTGAAGAGTCGGCATTGTCATGGACGACAGTGACAGTGAAAGAATGCTGGAGCAGAAGGTGACATGAGGAACAAAAGGATTTGAGTGAAGAGTCGCCATTATCATGGATGTCAGTGACAATGAGAGAATGGTGGAGCAGAAGGTGACATGATGGAAGAAAGGATCCGAGTGAAGAGGCATTGTCATGGGTGGCAGTGACAGAGAATGTCGGAGAAGAAGGGGATGGGCACAGTATAAAAGGAAAACTTGCGTTCAATAAAGAACAATATGGAAAGGAAAAAGCCTTATTGTGAAGTGTCTGGGAGAGACAAAGCAGTCCCAAAATCTGAAATAAAGAAACTAAGAAGGAAAGGACCTGCAGTAAGAATTAGGTCTAAAATTGACAGCGCAATTGTCAGATATAATGTGTGGGATAATTTAATTATTCCTTTGGGATCTCCTGCAATTGGTGTAAGATCATTCATCCATTTAGGTAAAGATATATTTTGTGATATTACATTTGAAACAGATGCACCTTTTGAGAAATTTGTTGTGACTGTTGAAAAGAAAACAGATATATTTCCTTGGAATACTTGTGTTTTCCAGCCAAAGAATTGCTTTAACAAAGAAGATTTTTTTTACAATTTTGACCTGATGAAGTAGAAGTATGCACTGTAAAATATTTTTTATTGAAAACTTGTAAAAAAATTGGAATGATCAGTAAAAAGGAAATAGAAATAATGGAATGGGGTTGGGAGTTAGATGCTCTTTTAAAAACGGAATACAGTGTCATTACACATATATCCAGTGAGGTATATATTAATGGTCTAACAGGGACTTTATTGTACACAGGACAACTAAAAACAACTTTCTTTTTTAGTGTAAATTTGATACATTTAATTAATTATTGTGAGAAAATTAGATGTAACCAGTGTGGGAAGACATGGCATACAGTGGATAGATATAAATTTAGATGCAGGATATGCAAAAAATCAGGCCATTTTTGATTTGACTGCAAAAAGAAATTGGAAAACATACATCAAAATATTGAAACAAATGATGGAAATAATGAATATGATAGTATAAGAAATTAAAATACTTCGGCTAAAGAAATTTAATTTGATGAAGATGAATAACAAAAGACCATAATCAGGAAATTGGAGAAATTGAATATGTGGGATTGCAACATGAAATTGTAGAGATGGATAAGATGTTTGGAATATTGGATGATAAACAGAATGAGGAGGAAAGGGAAGAAAGTGTTAATAAAGAAATGTATGTATGTTAAAGGGTGAGAATAAGGAAGGGAAACTTCAAAAAATTACCACCTAAAGTGAAAAGGGAAAGGATAGTGTGTGATTAGTTTCAATTATTGTCAATAGTACTGTAAGCAAAGTAAGGTTAAATGTTTTGCAATGGTGTATTGGTATGGATGTTGATATATTGTATTTGCAGGATACATGATTTGTTGCTGAAAATTAGAGGTACTAAATAAGAAAGCTTTGGGGAACTATGATAATGTGGATTGTGAGATATGATTGGCATAATTGTAAAATGTGTGTATGAAAGTGTAGGATTTAAGTATGAAAAGAACAGCTAGGGTTATCATAGTAGATGTTTGATGGGAAAATGTAGTCTTTAGATTAACAGGAATATATGCATATATTAACTGTAAAGAAAGAGAAAGTCTAGTTGAAGAAATTGAAAAGTATGTAACTCTTAATACAAAACTAATTTTAATTGCGTACCTTCAATATTATTTAAGAAAGGAAAAGAAGGGGCAGGATGTAAAGAAAATAAACAAGGTGATAAAATGTGTAAAAACTAATCCAGTAGGAAAAGGAACAGTGGAGATACAGGACAGGGCAAATTAAGAGACAAATGGATTATTTTGTTTTTGTCAGAACAGATAAGAGCGATAGTACACCAATATTTTGGGATTTTTGAACATGAACTAATAAGGATGGAAAAAGAGATTAAAGGTTTGACTGGAAAAAATATTGGTGCTGATCTTTTGAAACAGGAAATAAGGCATTTATGGACAGACCTCTTAACTTTAATTGATTTTTTTCAATCTTGGGCAGACTGCTGATTGTGTTTTAAAAATAAGTAGAAAAAGATTTATTTACGGATAAAGGTGGAAAGTAGAAGGGAGAAGCGTAAGTATGAGAAGTTGTGAAATGGTGATTTAGAAGAACATAAGGATTATTTTGAAAAGGAGCCATGCTTGTATAAAATTAATAATGAAAGCTGAAAATATTATTGTTTAAAAGAGAGGTGTTTATAACGAGGAAGAAAAGACAAAGTGTCTAAAAGAAATAAGAAACTACACAGGGAGTATTACGAACAACTTGAAGGGTTCAAAATATATACTAGATAAGTATAAAGGAAACAAAAGTGTGGAAAGAAAGGGATGGAATATAAAGAGATTTTCAAATTATATATATATTGGAATGGAAGATTACTTTGGAAGAATTAAATGAGGTTTTTTAAAAAATTAAGAAAGAATCGGTGGCATGTTACGATAGTTTGGGATATGTAATGTATAAATAATCTAATCTTGGTAATAGGAAATTTTTGCAAAGTTTTAAATGAGTGGTTAAAAAGGGATGCATAAAAAGAAAAGAATGTGAAGATGTAGTGAAGTTGATTTGGAAAAGGAAGGAAGAACTCTGACAGAAACTGATAACAATTACATTAAATAATGCAGATTACAAATTTTTATGAAAATTTTGCACTTATGATTTGAAATGATGCCACAAATAATATAATGAGGGTTTGGCATAATTGGTAATGTCTTTACTTCACAGATAAAAGGTTTATGGTTTGATTCTGACCTCTGGGTAATGATTCATCCTGCAATAGTCTGCAGACAGATAACCTCGTATCTACATATGAGCCTACTGCATTAAAGGTAAACATGGCAAGGAAGTACAGAATAATATAAAACATGGAGATGAGGAAGTAAAAAGCATGGTGGGAGATGTTAAATCATTTGAAAATTTAGGAAACAGGAGTTTCTGGAACATTTTATAGCAGTACTGAATTAAATATAAGATTATGAGAATTATTAAACCTGTATATAGTAATTGTAATACTGTGACTCTGATAGTCAATGGATTTTTATGTCACACAATTGTGCTTAAATGTAGAGTCAGACTGGGTATCCAAAGAGCAGCATATTATTTGCACTGGTCATGAATGCTATTAAAATGAAGTGGAGTGTATAATGAAAGGTATAAAATATAAGATGTACGGTTATGTAAGTATTCCTTTTTTTATCTTATGCAGATGATATTGTCATTTCTAAAAATAGGTTATGGATGCAGGAAACTTTAGTGACTTTATGTATACTGATAAAAAACTGCCATGTAATTATGTAAAGAAAGAAATATATGCCTAAATGATACTGCTAAGACAAAAGGGATACAATTTTATAGAAATCATATGTCCCAATTAGGAGTTAGATTTGGGGAACATGGGGTTATTTTAAAACAATGGCAGGATTTACTGGATCAATTGAGGAGAACTTTCCAAATACCTTTCAGAATGAAAGTTTATTTAATACATTGTGTAATATTGGAGAAAGTAGCCCAAATGGCAAATGCATATATGATGGCTTTAAAAAAGGAGAAAGATATTTTGCAAATAGTTTTTGGAATAATCTGGGGTGCTGTATTGAATTCTCTAAAGTAAGGAGCACTGTATTTAAGTGTAAATGAAGAAGATTTAGGTTTACTTCAGCCTATAGTGTATGGTGTATCTTTGCAATTATTTCGGGTTCTGAAAGAAAAAGTGGAGGAAAGGAATTATTGCAAAATATTTAACTGCAAATATAGTGTTTTTGGAGAACATGTTAGAAAACGAAAATGCTAGAAACAGGGTAAATGATGAGGGGAAAATTATCAAGGTAATATAATATTATGGCAACTGGATATACAGTAGATGTATAGAAAAAAAGATAAGGAAATGGTATGAGGATATTGTAAAAAAAAATCTATGTTGTGAATCCTTGGGGAATCTAGAAGAAAATAGGTCTATATTAGATAAACGAAAGTTTATCTTACCGAATGCTAACATGATCGAAAATCCCTGAACCCAAAACTGGAATTCTGAGATCGCAGTACAATAAAAATGGGAATATTTGCCCTTTTTCTCACTGTAGTGCGATCTCGGAGTTGGAAAAAATATTTAGCGGGGGATGGGGGGCGCAGCCCCCCACAATTGCAGTTTCGAATTCCGGGAATTTCGATAATTTCAGCATTCGGTGAGATAAACTTTCGCTTATCTAATATAGACCCAAAGAAAATATTGTGTAAGCCATGAAAAGAAGTATAAATAATCTTAAAATTTTTTTAGTGTGTCAAATTTTTTTTGAGTGCATTACCTGTGAACGACAGTATGATGTATGTATTAATGACAGAAAGATTGTTTGTATTGAAAACAAACTGAAACAGTGGATCACAAGTTTATGAAATATTAAAGGGTAAAAAGAATATGGGAAGTAGTTTGTAAAAAGAAAATATTAAGATTGGCATGGTAGAAGAAGTAGATATAAATGTAATTTTATACAGTTATTAAAATATGAGTATAAAAGAAACAGAACTTGCTAAGAAGAATGTGTTTTTGATAATTCGGACTATATGGAATGCAAGATCTAGTGAAGCATTGTTTATTAAGACATGGTTACATCCTAACATATTGAGGTAGATTCAGCTATAGTTATGGCAAAAGAGAAGGGATCAAATTGAGAACTGAGGAACTACGCAAATATTTTTGATTTGTAAATATGTAAATAGGTGCTTTAAAATTTTGTGAATGTATAAATATAGAATTATGAAATGAGTGTAAGTATATACAAAGAAACCCTTCTCTTTTTGATAAGTGCTGTAAGACCAATTAGCATAATGGTTAAGGTCTTTTCCTCTTATGCACAAGGTTTGACCCTAATCTTTGTCCAATGCTTGAATATAGATTGTATGTTCTCGTTGCGTCACTATGGGTTCCTCCAACTTCCCAAGAAACATGCTAGGTGTTTCCACCTCAAACATACCCAAGAATGGAGTTATTGGCAGCTGGACAGGCCTGGATGGTGCCCCATAGGGAAGTGTTATGTAAATCAACCACTTTGTGCATCGACTGCGATGTTCAGTTTAGGATAACAATGATCACAGACTGCACAATTTGTCAGGAATAGCCACTTGACCGTGTAATAATTGTCTGAAGGTGTTTCAGTCATGTTTACTAATGTCAGCAAAAGTGGACATGGGTGATTGCCAGTGACAGATAGGTTGAGGACCCAGCCAACTCTGACCTATTCCAGGGACCCATGCTAATAGTCGAAGGTGTGCATGTGCCCCTATTGGCCAGTGTGTGCATCATAAAGCCAGGCAGACTAGGCTAATAGGCTAGTGGTTGGCCGATGTCCACTTACCCAGCTTGGGTTTCCTGGGATAACTCTGTTGAGCAAAAGCTGGAAGTAAAATCAACTAGCCAAACATGAACATAGGATTGCTACAGTCAATATAGGTTCACTGACAGTACACAACCAGGACGTGGATAACATGATGGTAAGAAGGAAGCTGGACATCCTCTGTATCTGGATAAGATGGAAGAACAGTGCAGCAAAGACACATGGCTTGGGAGTCAGAATCTGTTCCTCAGGAGGTGTACATATTAGAAATGGTGTGGGAATTGTGGTCAGGGAGATGATGCAGAAGGTAGCAATATCTTCAGGATTAGTGATAGACTCATGGCAGCCAGACTCCAATGTAAGGATAAGATACTATTCATAGGCTCATGGGATAGGATCATAGGAGGTTACTAAGCTAACAGCCCTAGGGCCTGTACAAGCCTAGCCAAGTTTTAACCCTGGTTCCCACAGGTATCTGTCTCATGTAGACATTAAAATCAGCACCTGATGCCCCTGTCCAAGGGGGACATGGGTATAAATCCCTGGGTGAATTTTTGGTTACCCATCCAGTTGTCCAAGTTGAGCTTAAATAAAGACAACAAGGGGCTCTGCTTGACCTGGATTGGAAGGTTCTTCCAAAGGTGGGGCAATCTCTGTGAGACAAACCTGTCCCTCCAGCAAGTTCTGTTGATGTCGCATACCAGGTTAAGGTCCCCTGAGTGAGTGGCCCGTGTGCCGTTTGACTTGTGAATCTGCAGCATTGCCATTAGAGCAGAGTCAGAGATTGCTTTATATGCAAGGTATAGGTCACCTGTTAGCTGCCTGTATGACACAGAGTAAAGTGACAGTGATTTCAGTCTATCCACATAAGACAGATGCTGAAGACCCTGAATTTACTTTGTGAGGAACCCTTGTGGTCTCTCCAATTGCTGCAGGTGCCTGGAGAGGTACATACCAGAGAGGGTGTTGTATTCTGTTATTGACCTGATGAGGGAAGAATACATGGGAGTTATAACCTCTTTTTTTCTGTAGGTAATGTCCTTACTTATGAGGTGAGCTATGTAAAAAGTTCTTACTACTGTGGAGACATGGTGATCAAAGGTAAGGTTGCTGTCAACATGAGTGTCCAGCTCTCTTACCCCTGAGTGTGTGCTTAGGGTATTGTTATTGATCTGATAGCTTGCAGGATCCTCCTCCTTACTGAAGGGGATGACAATGCACTTTTTCACATTGAGTTTGAGACGAGACCTTGGCACCAATCATGAGTCAGCATAAGACTTTCTTCCAGGATATTGACATTGTTTATGGACGCAATGATTGCTCCTAGCTTGTAGTCATTAGCAAACTTGGTCCGCCACGGGCAATTACTTTTAGCCTGTACTTTGTGGAAGTAGATTACAAACAATAAGGGTCCCAGAACCAATCCCTGAGGAACTTCAATGGTTACAGGTCTACTAGAGGAGGTGGCATCCCCTACTTTGACTGCAGGTGTTCAATTTGTAAGCCAGTTTGCAACCCACCTAACAGTATATGGGTTGATACCTAGCTGGGCAAGTTTATCAATGATGCCTGAGTGAGGAATTGTATTAAAGGCCTTGGCCATATCCTGGTAGGCCATACGCACAGATTTGCCCTCATCTAGGGATTTGGTGACTGTCTCAAAGAAGTCCACCAAGTTTAAAAGGCATGATCTCCCTTTGACAAAGCCAAACTGGGTGGTGTCAAGTGTTTGGAGATTTCCTATATCTTTGTTGATAAGGTCTATGATGATTTTCTCTATGGCCTTGCAGATCAGACCAGTCTAGCTAATAGGTCTGTAGTTCCCAGGATCTGTGAATACACCCCTATTGTGCAAAAGGATGATGGTAGCTGTTTTCCATTACACTGGGATAAAGCCAATGCTTAGGCTGTGATTGAATAGCGTACCCAGTGGTATTGCTAATTCCTGTCTTAAACCATGCAGGTCCCATAGAGGCTGTGCTTTTGACCTTGAAAAGGGCATTTAATACCTGCTCCTTAGAGATACTGGGTGGGGAGCAGGTGCTAGGGATGCTCTGAAGTATGTGTGTTGGGTACAGGGTGGTGAAGTTTTCATTGAACCTTTCAGCTAGCATATTGGCTATATCCACAGGTTCTGTATATGCATTACCACTAACCGCAAGTCAAGCACAAATATGGGCTTTATCCTTAAGGTTACAGATGTAAGTAAAGAACACCTTATGGCCATCCTTAATTTGGGAAGCTAAGTTGGACTTGTAGTTAGCTTTGGAGGACTTCACAAGTAGTTTTTTTGTTTAAGTTGAAGAGGGATTGTTTCCGGTTTTTAGACCATTCCCTCCTATTTTTAGACAGTAGTTTCCTTCTGTTGTTTGTAGCATGTTGATGGACAATGTCCATCAGGCAGATTTGTTCTTCTTTGAGAATCTTACTTTGGTCCTATCAGGTACTGCAGAGTCAATACAATTGTGTAGATGCTCATATAGGGCATTAGTGTATAACTCCGCAAAGATGTCCTTCCCATCAGTGGGAGAAGGGGCTGTGAAGCTGTTAATGCCTTGTGTTAAGAAGTTAGAATTAGCCTTGGAATATTATTTAAGTCTAGTTGCTACTAAGGGGGGGGTGGGTCTGGTGTTATAGTTACTTGGAATGAGACTAATTTGTGCTCAGATCTCACCAGGCAGGGCTGCACATTGGGGGTGGAGTAGTTGTTTCCCATGTTTGTAAGCACAAAATCCAGGAGGTTTTAGCACCTTGTGGGAGTGTCAATCAGCTGGTCCAGGGCACTGGGTTTGACAAAATCCAGTAATCTTTGGACAAGTGAGTTTGAGCAAGTATAATTTACCCAGTCAGTGGACTGGTAATTAAAGTCACCCAAGACCAAGCTGTTTGGTTGGATCTTGATTAACTGTCGGTAGGTCTAGGTAGGCTGAGTGGGTGTTCTGATTCATGGAAGGGGGTCGTATAGCTGGTAATAATTTGAATCAGGATCTTATCAATAGTTAATTGTACCTGAAGAAGTTTAAGAGAATCGTGCTGTTTAACCAGTCTAGAGGTTCATTTATCCTTAATGAATAATGCTATACCCCGTCCTTCTCATGCCTTCAGTTTGTGGTTTGAAAGTGTGGAAGGACATGTATTCCTGTATGGCTGGGGTCCTTTCCGTAGCCTGAAACCAGGTCTTAGTGACTGCACAGATGTTAGCCTCTTCCAAGGACTGCTTCCAGTGAGTGCAGTTTTTGGTCTAGGCTTCTAGTGTTTAGCAGCATAAACTTTAGGTTGTTTTTTGATGGTATGTTTCTGTGACATTGCCTAAAAAAGGCACTATGGTGGTGGAAAGAGCCTTGCCTAGAAACTGAAATCCCAGGGGTGACAGGTGAAGACCATCTCTGGCAAAGCATCAAGGTCTGTAGACCATGTCATCCCAGGCTGACAGCTAGTGGATCCTCTTTGAATCACACCAAAAACTAAGCCAATTGTTGAAGTCAATCATTTTTTGCTTGTACTGTGGTATCATCCTAGGATAAGGTAAAATGGTGATTAAGGCTAGGGACATACCTGCCTGCAACACATAATCGGAGAGCTCATTCATGTCTCTCTTCTATATAGTCCAGTCAGGTATTTCTCAACTGGTTCACATCAACATGGACTATGACAGAGTCATAACAGTTCATGTTGTTGAGAGACTTGAGTGCATGTGTGATACGCCAGTTCCTGGCACCTGACAGACAGCAGACCATGACCTTTTCCTTATTCAGCCTGGTGAGAGAGACATCTGTGTGTCTCATGATGGAGTCATCTATAACTGGAAAGCTAGGTTTTGTGTTTTGCCTTAGGGGCTTGTGCTGTGATGCATTGTTTTATGAGAGGTTATGTGTAGTCTGTTCTGTGCAGGATGTATTATGTGAAGCTTGCTTGCATTTGGGAGTTCTCTGTTGTTTTGGTAAGTTTCTGGTAAGTACCTCCACGTATGTAGGTCTATGTTTTTGTTTGTTTGGTGTAGGGTATGAAATGTGTGTTCTGACAACCGGCTTAGTGTCGGTGTGCTGACTGCTGTGTAAGAGAACCTGGATTTTAGGTTAATGTAGATGCATCTCTCACGTATTGAATTTCTATGGAGTAGAAGATGTGGGTTGTCAGTGTACATGAAGCAATTGCTACATGCCTCAGAATGCCCATGTCAACCAAGCTGGCAGGAGAAACAAAGGGAAATTGTCTGTCCATATTGCTAGGCAATTGCAGAGGGACTAAATAGGTTAGGTGGATAGTAGAAGAGGTACAAGTACTGGGTTTAGTGTGGAAGATTTGTTTAGCTAGGAGTTCCTCCTGATTTTGAGTACCTCAGATGGAGGATAAACAGTATAGTAGAGGAAAACAGGAGAGCATACAATCAGTGAAAGTAGAAATGGAGAACAAGCAGTACAGAGTGGGAGAATGGAGAAGCAGGCAAGGCAACAATTTGACAATTTATTCTTGTGCTTTTTATGGCAACACTGAATGGTACTGTGCTAGGCACAAACTCACACAGAAGCTGTGAAATTAAATTAAACAAATTGTCATCTCAGCACATATCTAGTGAGGAAAATATTGGATTTAGATAGCAGTTGCAGGAACTACTAGAGAAACCATGAACTGGTGCTGATAGTGGATAACCTAAATGCACATATCAGGACAGAGGACAGTACATGAAGACAGTCACAAAATCACATACAAGAATGACTAACATAAAACTTGGATTGACTTCCTCCCAGACCTCCTAGAATAAGCAAATGCAAAGCCATCCCCAGTGATAGCAATCCCACAGCATAAATGACTGGTTGCCACTATCATCTGCAAGCAGTGGTCAGAAAAGTTTCTAAGATCAACAGAGACTAAGTTGAAGACCTGACAGTTGACTGGAGAGAAAGTGCAAGAGTTCAAGAATTACACAGGGCTGTAGCACCTAGGAAGACGAGCACATAGAGTGAGCTGAAGAAGAATGGCTGTGTCTCATAGGATCATAGGAGGTTACTTGGGTAACGGCCCCAGGCCCTTTACAAGCCTAGCCAAGTTCAACCCATGTTCCCAAGGGTGTCTGGTTCAGACATTAAAATCAGCACCTGTTGTCCCTGTCCAAGAGGGACACAGGTGGAACCCCCAGGGTGAATTTCTGGTTATTCATCCAATTATCCAAATTGTGCTTAAATAGGGTCAATGAGGGGTTTTGTTTAGCATGAATAGGAAGCTTGTTCCAAAGATGGGGCAACCTCTGTGTGACAAATCTGTCTTTCCAGCAAGTTCTGTTGATAGCACATACTAGGTTAAGGTCCTTCAAGCAAGTGACCCATGTGCCATTTGACTTGCGAATGTGCAGCATTTCCATTAAAGCTGGTTCAGAAATTGCTGTATATGCAAGGCATGGGTCACCTCTGAGCAGTCTGTACAAAACAGAGGAAAGTGACAATGATTTCAGTCTATCTGCAAAAGACAGATAACAAAACCCCTGAGTTTTCTTTGTAAGGAACCTCTGTCATCTCTCCAATTGCTGCAGGTGTTTGGAAAAGAACATACCAAAGGGAGCATTGTACCCTATTACTGGCCTGATGAAGGATGAGTACAGAGAGGATATAACCTTTTTTTCTGATGGCAGTGCCCTCACTTATGAGATGAGCAGTATAAAATACCCTTCTTACCACTTTGGAGAAATGATGATCGAAGTTAAAGTTGCTGTCAGCCTGTGTGCCCAGATCTCTCACCACTGATTGTGTGCTTAGGGTATTGCTATTGATGTAGTAATTTGCAGGAATATCACTTTTGCCAAAGGGGATGATAATGCATTTTTTTGCATTATGTTTAAGAACATGATTTTAGCACCGGTCATCAGTCTACACAAGACCTTCTTGCAGAATGCTTGTGTAAGGATCATAGAACAGATATGCAGTTGAGCCAGGTTTTGGAAACAAAGTACATAAGGAAAGCTAGTGGTGAAATTCAGAAGTCCAGAAAGTCATCAAAAGAAAGGAGGAGTACAAGAAAAAGTGGGAGATAAAAAGGATGGAGTAGGCTATGAAGGAATATTGAATGTCTAACAAAAAGGCTAAGAGAAGAATAACAGTAGCGAAGAAGGCGGCATGAGAGGCACTCTGCCAGCTTTGGAAGGTGACCTGCTAGATGGCAGAAAGAAACTTTATCAGGCTGGAAGTGAAGACAGAAAAATAAAGAAGATACTAAGACATCATTCGTAAGGGAAGCCATCAATGGCCTGCTCACCAGTCTCCAAGAAATTAAAGACAGATGAAAGGAAGATTTCCAGAAGCTTCTGAATGAAGAAAACCCCACAGAAGCTGTACTGCCCTAAACACAGCCTACAGTGAAAGATGAATAGGGTCCGCATCCTAAAAGAAATAAGAACAGCACTACAGAGAATGAAGTCAGGGAAAGCAGCCTGCTCAGATGAGGTCACAACAGATATGTTCAAGATGTTGGGTGAGATAGGGGAGGTGTGTACTTATAGCAGTAAGTAGAGAACGGTCTATCCCAGATGACTGGAGAGTTGCTATACCAGTGCCAGTATACAAGAACAAAGGAGACATCCACAAGTGTGGGCAGTGCAGACGAATCAAGCTCTTGTCACATTGCATGAACATTCAGGAGATGTTGATTTACAAATACCCAAAGAAGTAGAAGGTAAGATGGAGGATGAGCAGTTTGGATTTAGATCAGCATGCAGCACAACCGATCCCATATTTGTAGTGTGACAGAAAGTTGAAAAGAAGCTAGAGATGAGGAAATATTCCAACTGGACATTCCTAGATTTGGAGAAAGCATATGACAAGGTCCCAAGAAAACTGATTTGGGCAGTCCAAAGGTGGTTCAGAGTCCCAGAAACATTGTCAGAATTTGTAAAGGGCTATGTACAAGGACCCAATGACTCAAGTATAAGCAGTTTTCGGGTTCTCAGTTGGAGTGGGTGTGCATCCTGGTTCATCTCTGAGATTTATGCTGTTCATACTGGTGATGGACTACATTAGCAAATAGGTCAGTGAGGACAGATCAGCAAAGCTGCTGTATGTAGATGATGTGTCATTACAGGCAGACTCTGAGCAAGACCTTCAGTAAAGGATAGGTAAATGGGCAAAACTTAAGGTACATACAATGAAACTGAGTACAAATAAGAGTTGCAATGGCAGCAAATGGGAGAAACCAGAAGAAGCTGACAATTGAGATAGAAGTGAAAATAGTGGAACAGTTAACAGCTTCAAGTACTAAAAATTAAATGTCTGATTTACTTCATGCAAAATACAATACATTTTATTCCAAGCCCTATTATATAAGACTGTGCCACCCCCTACCCCATTAAGAAGCGATTCAAGATGAAGACAGTTTTTTAAGTTTACCTTCAACCTGAAATTGCTGTTAAGCACCTTAAATAAGTACATGTACTTCCTTAGCTGTTGCCACCCAGTGCTGAATTTAAAAAGTGGCCCAGTAAACTCACATTTTAGCAACAATAGAAAACCTAGTCTCCTTGTTAATCTGATGGAGTTCAGTTGGACTTATTCACATAACTGGATTGTAAAAGTTGCATGACTGTAATATGCTCCAAATCTGCACTTAGAAATGTATCAGTGCGCTAGTATGCTACTGCTAAATTATGACAAACCCACTCATCTGAACTTTCTTCTCATTGAAGTGATTACTCACCTATATTGTGTTATGTGATTGGTGGTGTTACTCCTTGAATTTCACCTGCTACCTGCATCATTTTTACCCTGAATGCCTGTGGTACTGTCCCCTGGGGTGGGGACTGCCTCAGTGGCAGGTTGGAAATTAGATGTGGAGCAGTTTCACATATATTGTCCTGAGTAGCAGTGGGTTTTTGTAGGCCTTAACTCCTTACATTTTAACATTCAATATTTTATACTTGATGCTCTGGGAAGTTAAAGCCAAAAAAATTCATATTTACAATTACGAAGTCACAAAAAAGATCAAACACTAATTAGTCATGCTGATATATTGCCCTGGTCCACTTCAATAAACACATAATACCGAATGACATTTGACGACCTTTATTAAACTTCCATAAACATGATTGTTAACCAATAATTATAAATTTCAACCAAAACCATGACACAGGTGATAAAATCTATGAAGGAAAAACATAAAATAACCATAAGGTGAGCATAACCACTCACCTTTGATAAGAAGCATCCCCTACTTGCTCACTTATCTTTGCACTAACAAGGCAGCATTACCACACTCACCTTCAATTTATTGAATTACACCACCATCCAAATAAGCAGCACTGCTTGCTTATTAAGTTATCCACAAAGCAACCATTCACTTTCCTTCCCAACTTATTGAATTGCACATCCAACACCAGAGGAGGAAGAGAAGAGGGCAAGCCTGCCCCTCTTTTCCGCCTTCCCAAACGGAAATAATGACAATCCCACTAATAAAAAGGGGAAGGGTGGGAGGTTAGCAAGTTCACGCCAAAATGTAACTCCCACCTCAGTTACACTTGACAAAACCTACTAAGCCCCACCCTACCCTTACCTCATTTCCTCCTAAACATCCCTCCCTTCCATTTAATCCTATCCTCCCCTAATTCTTAATTCCTGCTAATCTATGTATCTAGTCCCACTTGAAGATATCCCATGACAAACTGGTCAGTTCCAAACCTCATTTACCTTTACTTGTAACTTTCCTAATGATGACAGAAAGCCTTTTAAAACCAGGAACAAAACAGACTGTATTGATTGTACTGTCATTATCATTAAAACAGACTATATGCCAAAACTATTTATGCCATTACTTAACAATCTATCACTGTTCTAATCTTCTTTCTAAACTGATGTCAACAGAAACAGCAACTCAAATACTCTGTTTATCAAATGAGCCTTTCTAAAAACTCATCAAAGAAAATTCCAACCTTGAATCATATAAGAACTATTTGCTATTGTGATAGAGAGAGGAATGCAGCACTTGATAACAATGATCATGAAAGTTGGTACATTTGGCCAGTTTAAATTATTCTGTTTGTTTGCCATAGATCCACAAAGTTAAGGAAATAAGATAATAACATCATCTCTTTATAATCACTTTCAACCGCTATGCATATATGATTTTAGAAACGTGTCTAAGGCATGCATACTAAATCAAATTTCCCAATATATCATAATGGGTATCACATGAAATGAGTATTTGGAGTTTCTGTTTTTGCAAATAATATCATTCATTCTGAAGGGTATGCATATGATCATGTAATATCACAAGATTTTATAGGACTGGGTTCTGTGTAGCTTTCTGAGCAGAAAATGTTGAACATGGGCTGTATTTGCTTTAAGCCTGAGAAAGAAAAGTAGCTGTTGCATGCTACCCTTTCCTTCCTTAAAGGGTACAGTAATTACAAACTGGAAATTGAAAGATAAAGTAACATACCGTGAAAAAATGGTATCCTTCTGAGATCACCAGTAACTACACATCCAGTTACTCTGCTTTTAACTGTGTCCGTGTAATTACGATGCATTTGAGTGGAGATCATTAAAATCTCCAACTAACAGTATTATACAGTACTCTAGCCTTAATGGCCTGTACTAACATTTACCATTTGAGGTCTCTGTCTCTCTCTCTCTCTCTCTCTCTCTCTCTGTACAGCAAACAACCATAGTTAAACTGATTTGATTCTTTAAAACCTTCCAGGTTACCCTGTTTGCAGTTAAAACAGGCGAAATCATGCAGCACTGATGCTGCAGTTGTTGAACTCATTGCCTAAATATCCATCAAATATTCACACGTAAGATCTTCACCTCTTAGCTCCAGTGTCTGGGGTTCAATCCTAATCTGTTAGCAGAGTGTTTAATATTCATACTGTATCTGAATGGGGTTTTTCTCTGCATACTCTGATTTGATGCTGGTTGATTGGCTCACTACATTAAACATGCTGGATGATTGCATCACAGAATTGTTAAATGTATCTCTCTATTTCTACATCTACGTGTCCTGTGTATTGTATTAATATGCTTGAATTGTGGTTGGAATGGGTCCAAAAAGGCGCAGTTCACTTACCCAGTCAACAACTAATATTAAAAGGAAAAAAAAGGAATAATTAATGAATGCCTGACATGTAGATGGTCTTTATCTGCACCAAGGGTGGCTCGTGCTATTGGACTACAGGTCTGCAGCACACCCCAGAAAATAAAACAAACTTAAAAGAAAAAAAAAAACGAAACAAAAAAAAAAAGAAATAAAAAAACAAATGCGAGTTCCAGACTTACACGCATGCATTATCGGCGTTCCTGGAACATCATGCATAAGCACAGGAATACAGACTGCTGGTTAACCAGTCCAGATAGGAAGATGGACATTATCTGTACAGAGTTCCCAGAAGTCTATGCAGTTACAACTGCATAGACTGGAAGGGGAATGGACTGCAATGTCTGCAGGCTGGAGCCTGCTATCTCGGGGGCAAGGACTTTGCTGCTGTCTCACTAGGCTTTTGAAACACACATTGGGATATTGAGCTGCTGCAGGAAGGGAATTAAGCTCAGGTAGGATGTTTGAATTAATGAAGCAATGTGAATTAGTGGAGTCAAGCTCAGGGTTTGTGTGTGTGTGTGTGTGTGTGTGTGTGTGTGTGTGTGTGTGTGTGTGTGTGTGTGTGTGTGTGTGTGTGTGTGTGTGTGTGTGTGTGTGCGTGTGTGTATGTGTATGTGTATGTGTGTGTGTATCTGTGTAATGCCCCCAGTGACTAGAAGAACTCAGGAAATATTGGTGGCTAGACTCAAACCCTGTACCTTGGGAGTAGATAATAAGAGCTTGAATTCCCTACCCACCACCACTTGCGAAATTTTTGCTTCATATTTCTGTTCTGTTCCTCATAAAAAATCTGTGGTTTTCTGGAAAATAATGACAGGCATTTGAATTTCAGACTTCATATTCTTCAGAATGTACATGATAACACAAAACCTTTAATTCTAGCAACTTTCTGTTTATAAGATCACTATTTGAAATGTGTCCCTATTTTTGCGTCTGTATTCCCTCATTATTGGGTTTGTCCAGGTTTTTTGTGCTAACAGATTGAGAGCTACGTTGACAACTGAATTCACCGAATATGTTTGGGGGCTGTATTCCACGATTATTTGCTTTGTGTAGGTGTTTTGTGCAAAACAGTTGAGAGCTATGATGAGAATTGAATTCACTAAATGATAGCCATTTAAGTTTTAGTCTATCTGTCTTTCAAGAAACAGCTGATTTGGCATAACGGTATGTTGCTCTGACTTTAGTGCATAGGGTCCTGGGTTCAAGACTTGGCAATGAAATGCATGGTGGTAACGCATCATTTTATTCTGGCAACTTTCCAAGATTATACAAACAATGTTTACAATGTGTCCCTAGTTTTTGGGCTTTTGTCTCCTCCCCAATAAACTTTGCCTTTTTCCAGATTTCTTGTGCTTCAAAGTTGAGAGACACAATTCAGTGGATTTTCCAAGGAGCTGAGAGCTTGAAGAGAAGTTTAGTGCTGCTTATGCTGAGTCTGTATGCATTGTAATAGACCAACAGGTAGTGTACTTGCTTTTGATGCATAAGGCTGTGGGTTCTACTCCCACAGTATATAGATGCATTGCTGGTACTGTACTGTGTTGCACTTTTAAAGACGGTGGATGCTACAGTCCTGAGAATGTCCTCTTTGGCAGAGATACCTATAATGGTGAACCTGTTATCAGTTTGCCATCCATTCCCTATTGCAATATTACTAGCTTATCTTTTTTTTTTAATATAATATAGGCAATTTATTCCTCAAGGGCAACAGGCACTTTATTTGTAGATGAAACAATAAAATATAAAGTTGTTTGCTAGCAGCAACCTCTTCATTAGTTACAGATCTCTTTAATGTAGAATTATTTAGATGACTTTTACTTCAGCAGAGATTATGCATATTTACTGGTGGATTGTAGCAATAAACTGATACTGGTGAATTGTAATACTGCGGTGGTGGTGCTGTGGTAGCATTGTCGCTTCACAGTTAGACTTTGCCCGTTCGATTCTCAATTAGAGCATCTTCTGTGTGGTGACATGCGTGAATGGGGGTTCCTTCGTTGAAGGTTGTGCATTAGGCCCAGCAAGCCAGCATGTCAAAATCTACTGCCAATCATTAGCAGACCAGAGTTCCACTGTGGCGACCCCTAACCGGGAAAAGCCGAAAGAAACAAACTGATACTGGTGGATTGTAGAAGTTTGAGTAGACTTTTATGATGGAAATGTTCTGAATTGGGCAGTTTTGTCATTACTGGTGCATGCATTTTGTTTCATGGTTTACTGGAAAAATGTTCAAAACAATAAATTTAACACACCTTCTAACAACTGTACTGTATTACACAACAAATATAATTTAATGCAATCAGGAAGGTGTATCAAAGAACATATGTATGTTTCCTGTGCAAGGGGCCTATGATTTGAAAATAGCCCAGAGTTGATCCTTAACTGTTACTGGCCAGATGTATTTTCTTTGAATGTGGGTTTCAATGCTGTTTTAATGAATGTGAGCTTCAAGGGCAGAGAAGTTTTAATGCTAAGTCAATTTTCATTGCAAGACTGCATTGCTTTGTTTAGCAGATGTCTATTAGTTTTTGTGCTGTAAAATGTAAAACAAAACTTTTAAATGAAATCCAAATCATTGTAGAAGTAAAGGAAATGCACATTACAGTGTTTATGGTAAATGGGGCCAAATAGCCAAGTAATGGGACATTGGAATAGCTGCAGGAGGAAGGTCCGCCTCAACCATGATTTTGTGAGGGGGAAGGGCAGCAAACTCAGACAACCCTGGCTAAACTATACCACTCAACTCTCCAGATTTTTGCAGAATGAATAGATTTTTGCTTCATATTTTTGGTTTGTTCCTCATAACATTTGTGGTTTTCTGACAAATCATTTAGGAATGAAGTCACTAAATAATGACAGACATTGAGTTTCAGACTTCATACCCTTCAGAAAAATGCATGCAAGACCTGTTATTCTGTCAACTGTCTAAGTTTATACAAGAGCAATTTTAGTATGGTTTGCATGTTCCCCCAATATATTTGGCCTTGTCCAAATTTCCTGCATAAGGAGGCACGCGCAAATAAATCACTTTATAGAATTAGATATATCCAAACCTCTCAACTGTCACAGATTTTGGCTCAAAATGTTGCTCTCCCCCTAATAATCCCTCCACAAAATGGCACATTTGGAAGAAAACATGGAGGGTTTACAATTAATAAATAATTGTAATGATCAGAGTTATAGATTACTTTTAATTTCAGAAATGCATTTTGATTCTCTTATTTTGTCAGCTCAAGTTAACAGTACTAACATTAAAAAAGTGTCCCTTCTTTGACAGATTCCCACCTGTATTGTGTGGCGACTTCATATTTTTGCATCACTTTTTTGGTCCGTTTTTCATAAAATTGTGGTTTTGTGACAAATTAGTGGCAAATCATTAAAGACTGAAGTTAGAAAATAATGACAGACATTTGAGTTTCAGATTTCATACCCTTCAGAAAATTCATACTAATGCAAGACCTACTATTCGGTTATTTTTCTAAGTTTATAAGAGCAATATTTAAAGTTTGGCCTAATGTTTGGACCTTTGTCCCACTTCTATTTATGAGTTTGTCCATATTTCTTGCTCTGAGGTTGAGAGGTATGACAAATGTGTCAGGGCCATCATCGTCAACCAGAGACAATTCAAATTGTGACATGCTTGTTGCACCCCACTCCCCCACGTAGTGACTCTGGATGTGTCCAAGCAAAGCAAGGAGCAGTTATGCAGTGTTAAGTGTGCAGAGTATCCCCCCATCCAAGGTAGACAGAAGTACTACGGTGGCTTTTCATCTGTCCTTGATTTTGCAGAATGTTCTGGTTTTCTGTCACATTTTATACTGTTGATTTATGTTTCTTCTTATTCAGAAAATGCATGTTGTTGCAGTGCCTGTTGCTTTGTGTTTGAGTAGCAATGCTTTAATGACCATCAGGTAAGCTTGTCTGAGACTGTAAGATGCAAGTAAGCTTTAATATGCATACTGTTAAAGAATTACCAACATTGAAAGCATTTTTGTTGTTGCCATGCAGAGAATATTTGCATAACTAGATAGCATATAAGCCTTGGGCATTGAATGCATATGACAGTATTTGTAATAAAGGACAGGATTACAATATTTTCAGAAGCTCAATACATTTGTTGGAGACTTGCAGTCACATCTGCAGGCTTTACCTGTAAACTAAACAGAATGCCAGTTCCTCTTGTGTGGTCAGTAACCTGTGCAGTAATCCTTTAAGCAATTTATCTTAAGCTTGTTTCTTGTTTGCTGTTCATTTTTTACTGTGATCATGTTTTCCCCATGAAACAAGTAGATAATTATTGTCAAGCAGCAGGTCTTTTTAGGATAAGAAACATTTTTACAAGTGGGGGTATCACAGAGATTGCCACTTTCAGCATGTTACTTGGTACTTTTATACAGGTGAAAATAAATTATAATTAGAACTGTAGTGCAAGGAGAAGTGGTTTGAGTTGAGTGCTGTTTGTTTTTTTATACTTGATTTTGACTGGCATTCCAATAATATATTTAAAAAGTAATTTATTTTTTCATGCCTTTTAACCTTTTTGTTTCCATCTAGATATTAAGTAAGCTGTCATGTAGCCAATGCATTAAAATATTTTTTTTCTTCTACACTTCATTTTGTCTTGATTGGACTCTCATAATGACGGTTTGGCACCAAGGGCAGTGTATTTAATTGAAGTCCCAGTTTTTGCGGGTTTTAGCATAACCCCACCCCTTTCTAGTTGGTCACACCCCTTCAGCTGTCTCCTGCAGCCCCCCTTTGATTTGAAGGCACCAGCCACCACTGATCTGCACTCATCAGAAACATTTATTATGGTACTTTGTAATCCATTAATAAAGTGAGTGAAGCTAACCTTATCAGTAATACAAAGACTGCACAGAATATACTTCAAAACTGGAAAAAAAACAGCACTTTGTTAAACACATATTTAATATACAATTTTAGCAGTTGATTATCTAACAGGGATTCATGTATTTCATATATATATATGTATATATATATATATATATATATATATATATATTTATATATATATATACATATACATATACAGATGTGATGCTCCCATAAATATTACAGTTAAGAAGATGGGTTCTTTATCAAATTAAAGACAGATGACTTTTAAAGTTAGATGTAAAATTGCCTAAGCTATGCTGATTCCTAAGGTAGTATATATATTTCTGTCTTAAATGATCTTCTAAAGAATATGCACAACAAGCCTAATCTTCTTCTTCTGGCTTTTTCCAAGTTAGGGGTCGCCACAGCAGATCATCTGTCCACTCATGATTGGCAGTGGAGTTTTACGGTGTTGAGCTGCCAGCTCGGTGCCCAACCTACCACAGAAGGCACACATATGCACAAACTCACTCTTAGGGCCAATTTAGAGTGTCCAATCCACCTACAGCATGTCTTTGGGATGTGGTAGGAAACCAGAGCACCCTGAGGAAACCCATGTGACCACAGGGAGGACATGCAGACTCCGCACAGAAGAGACCCCAGCTGAGGATTGAACTGGAGAACCTCTTACTGTGAGGTGGCAACGCTAACTGCTTCACCACCGCAGCCGCCCATGCACAACAAGCCTAATAAGGCACAAAATGCTGGAGTTATCTAAGCACGTGCACCAAGAATCTGAACAATGTGGTACTTAACACTAAATATATTGTATAAGCCTCACTAATCAATGTATATGCATTCAGCTGGTATTCCATCATAGACTGAGCACAAGCAGCCGTAACCTGATGTTTCAAGCAAGCTTTCCTGTCATCAGCCAAAGAAATGTTCCAGATATGCAATGCACTGTTATACAGAAATTTCAAAGACCTCCATGAAACGGGGGGGGGTACATAATTTTCCAGTGAACTGGAACAAGGTCTTTCTAAATCTAAGGCTAATAGTCTATGCATTCAGACAAAAAAGAAAATCAGTACTGCATAAGATCACACACAACATGACTTACAATCACACATAACATGAAAATAGATACAATGACAGCTAAGCATATTGTTATGTGAGTCATGTATTAGTATTTGACCCTTGACTAACTTCTCATAATAAAAAAATTGAGTGGTGTGTGTTAAAGAATGTATAGGTGCAGACCTTACTGTAGTAATCTACCAATTATGACATCAGTATATATATATATATATATTTATGGTATTTCCTTGAAATGTCAAAACATTGATATACAAATAATCAAACTTAAAAGTTTGAATCTCAAAATATTGGAAAAAGCACACATTTTATGCATAACCCTCACCCCCTGATAATTATATGTACCACCTCTGAAATTGCACTACAGTGGGTAAAGTGCAAATTTTCCAAAACCACTGTTCTGTGATTTTTCAGTTGCTGATTTTCAATCGGCGCTACCAGATTTTTCACTTTTTGACAAAAAAAAATGCCAATGAAATGTAGGTAACCCATATATCCATCCATCCCTTTTTTTGCACATATAATGTCAGTGTGTCACTTCAGCGGTGACAGTTGTGTATATGGATTCCATTGGTTTGGTCAACAGGGAGTTTGGCTGACATTTGTTTAATTGACCGCATTTGTCAACTCTAAAGATAGTAAAAAGATGTGTGACATCAACTCAACAATTCTGGGGTAGGGGAATATTTCCTTTCCCTGGTGATTGTGTGATCTCAGAGTTAGTATATATAATTAGCAGGATGTAAGGGGGATGTTGTTTATGTTTTTTTTTTTTTAAGTAATATTTCTATGTGCTGAGACACAACCTCAGTGTATGCATACTAGGAAGTCAATGCTTCTGCTTTTGTTGTAGAGTGATTTACCTTCAGGATGTAACATTTCTGCTAGTTGACTAACTGGAGGTAAATTTTTATATATCTATCAATTTCTATCTATATCTATATATAATATATATATATATATATATATATATATATATATATATATATATATGTGTGTGTGTGTGTGTGTATAGATAGATATAGATAATATATAGATAGATGGCTATAGATATATACTCTATATCTATATCTATCTATATATAAAAATGGGTCTAAGTCACATCACCTAAAACCCAGACTTTCATTTCACCAAGACCAAATGACCTAATTTTGAAAATACTGAAAACTCATTTGACCGAATCTCATTTCACCAAAAGCTTGCAATGCTAAATTTCAAAAGACTAAACATTAAACCACAGAAAAACACACTCACAACACTAATAACTACCTCTTTCGAGAACTTAAAAAATACTTACTTACCCTCTTAACAGAAATCAGACAATATAAAACCAAACTAAGTGGGGGTCTAAACCCTGCACACACCCCAATGTGGGGGGGGGGTTGTGCCACCCCACACCCCCCCAACTATATATGCTAATTCCAGGATTGCACTATAGTGGGGAAAAGGCCATATACCTTTTACTTGCCTTACAGTACTTCACACGCTGCCACTACTGCTGGGAACACCCAAAACATCCGTCATATTACTTTACTCTAGATACTTCCCATAAAAATGTAGAGAGACATACCCACATTTAAAAACACTACAGCACTACTTTCTACATGACTATCGGTATTCTTTTTTTTTTTAAAACAAGTTTATTGTTTTAACATATAAGAGAAATATCATAACAATTTTATACAAATAATTAAAAATAGGTATTATTATAATATTCAACAAAACAACTAAAGTATTTACAAAGAGACTATCGGTATTCTGACAGTCAGCACTGTGAGTTACAGAAAATCTTTTTATCACAAACAAGTCACAGGTGAATGGAAACCCATATCATTTCTATGGCTTGCAATTCAGTGAAATGAGATTCAGCCAATTGAGTTTTCAGTATTTTCAAAATTAGGTGATTTGGCCTTAGTGAAATGAAAGTCAGTCAAATGGGTTTTTGGTGATGTGAAGTAGACCCGTATATATATATATATATATATATATATATATATATATATATATATATATATATATATATATACACACAGAGAGAGAGAGAGAGCTATGGGTGCAGTATTTTGGCCGACATCTATTTAGTCAACTGTCATTTAAACAGATGGTCAACAAGGGTGCAAAATCTCACAATTTCTAAGGTTTGGGGAATATGTAATTTCCCGGATTTTCTGCAGTCTTGGAGATAGTATGAAAAGTGTGCAGGGTGCTTGCCCCCATGCAAAAAAACTGTGAGATTTTCTTTGTTTGTTTGTTTTTTTACTTTAAATATTGCATGTGCCAATGTTGTTTCTCAGCACATGAATAGCAGCACATGATCATTCGCATTTTCGACCTTATGCTGTCAGTGTTGTGAAAATCAACATTTATTTGTTTCAACTAACTGTGTTAATCCCATATATGTATATAAGTATATATATGCTGCATTTGAATTATTTGTTCTTCTGCCATGGCATGGTTAAAAATGGGGTTGAGAAAGTACAGTTCATTTAACTAATTGCCAATAACCAGCTAACAATTCAGTTAGCTTTCGCTCTTTTTTATAGCGTATCATAGCACTGACAGCTAAATGTTGCATTTCTGACAGTAGACTCAAGCTTTTCCAAACATGCCGTTGTATCTGGTGAGAGAAGATTTTGTTTCATAGCTTGAAATGAGTTGGTCTCATTACCAAGCAAATGATTTATCTGCATAAGTTGTGGTGCTGTGGTAGCGTTGGTGCCTCACAGTAAGACATTGTTCTGTTCGATTCTCAGCTAGAGCATGCGTGAATGGGCGTACCTTCATTGAAGGTTGTGCGTCAGGGCCAGCAACTCGGCATGTAAAAATCTACTGCCAATCATTAGCAGACCGGAGTTCCGCTATGGCGACCCCTAACCAGGAAAAGCCGAAAGACACAACAGTCACATTGGCAGCAAAAATTATTTTGCAGCAGCAACATTTTTTCTCCTCCACTTATTCATCAGTAAGCAATCAGATTGAGTGTGTCTGAATCTGAGAGTTTGCGTGTGCGCATATATATATATATATATATATATATATATATATATATATATATATATATATAAATATATAGATATATATATGTATAGATATAGATAAATATATAGATATATAGATAGATATATAGATAAATAGATTTACTATGCATGTTTGTAGTGGTACAGTGTGAGACCTTTGCTAACTTCTTCCATGAATGATGTCTTTCTGTAAAAGACTCATCCTTTTTGTAGGTGGATGTTTGTATTTCATCACTAATGTATACCAGGCATTTAAACACAAGCCACACAGCCGTAATAGTCCATGCTTCCTCCTGTGTATACAGACAATGCTGACAAACTTGATGCATTTCTGCCTCTTTCTTTCTAGAAAACATTCAACTCAAGAACTACACCATTTTGTTTTCTTTGATAGCTGTACATTGGAATTTTATTCCATAGCTGTGTGTCTGCACCACATATGTATGTAGTAAACTATTTACTTGCACATGTAAAACATTATGTATCAATGAGGCATCAAATGAAAACTGAAAGTAATTTGTACTATTTTTTGCAAGTACTTTAAGAAGACAAAGATCAATCATTTTGGCAGTTCTGCAATGCACATGCCAGAATGTTTCTCTTTTGTCCCGCACTAACATAAGAATACAGCAGCCAAGATTACCAGAAGTCAGAGTGAGTAGTATTAAGAGGACTGACATACAAGTGAAAGACACACATTGCACACAACTGTTCCAGTGAGTCACTTGAGTTTTCAGTGAGTCACATGAGATATTCATCATACTGATCACTGCTGCAGTAGCCCTAGATGTGTGGGTTATATCCCTAGGATATAACAGCTGGAGAGCTTCCAAAATTTCAGGGTACCTTCCATGTGCCCAAACTGTTAGCTCAAGCTGAGCTGAATAAAAAGACAGGTTTGAGTGCCAAGTCCTTCAAAACTTTCCTGCTACAGAACAGTAGACTCCTCTGAGGCTTTTGAGGATTGACGGTCAGCTTCTGCTGCTCTTTTGCTGAGCAGGTAAGTTCCCTTTGAGGAAAAAAAATTTCAATTAAAAAAATTGTTTATTAATACTTTGTTCAGTAAAGTTAATTTTAAGCTAGAAGTTTGTGTTTTAATGGATTGTCGCAAGGCTGAATTGGAACTTTTAAATGAGACCTCACTTTTTACCTGTCAATGTAAAAGTTATTTAATTTAATGGAAAAACATTTTTTCTGTGGAAAAATGGTGTTTATTTTACTTTTGGAGCTGTCATGGTGTTTTAAAGTGCTTTCTAACTTTGTTTTTGTGTGAAAAAAGGGACTTTTAAAGACTACGATTTTTACTGGCTTTTGTTGCTTATTTTTCTCGGGAAAGAGGCACCATTGTCAGCTTGACCATGGGAAAAAACATTGGTCTACCATTCAGTCCTTCTTCAAGCCGCAAAAAGAAAAAGTTAATCAAGCAGCCTTTGTATACATAGTGGGCTGGCAATTTGCCTCAACCACAGGAGGGTAACTGCTGTAGCTACTGTTTATTCCTCACACCACTCATCTTTTAGCCCAGATCCCTCTGATATAGCACCTGAAGTCACTATAGACAAGGGTTTAGCCACATCCCCTGCTGCTGCCAGGATCACCTCAGTGGGCAAGGGAAAACAACTGTGGTTTGTCATGGGAGAGGGAAAAGGGAAGACTTCCTCATTTGGTCAGAATGTTGTACCCATCCCTAGGGAAGCTGCTGCTGCCATTAATAATACTGCTGGTCCCAGTTTCCTGTCAAATAGAAACAGAAATCTAAACATGCATCTACTTATCCTCAAGAGTCCTTATATAGGAATAGTTTACTTGGTCTAGCTCAGGTTTAATTTGGGCTATTGATTATTCTTGTAAGGTGATTTCTGGTAAGAGAAAGAGGGATATCTGTTTTCCTGAATATTTTCAATCTGGACTGGAAGATGGAGGGACAAATATGTATTTTTTTCCCCTCAGTTTCTGATTATCAATGTGAGGGTTCTTTTTCTATTAGACTATTTTCTTAATGCACCAATCATACCTCAAAACAGCTTAGGGCAAGAAATCTGGACAAAGCCAAGTACAGTTGGGGGACCCAAAAATAGGGACAGATTTTTTTATTATTGCTCTTTAACTAGAAATTTGCTACAGTAACAGAGTTTGTGTTAGCATGCATTTTCTCAAGGATGTGTCATCTGAAACTCAAATCTCTGCTACTATTTATTGATTTCAGTTTTCAGTGATTTACTAGAAAGCTGAAAATTATATGAGGAACTGACCAAATATATGAGGCAAAAATCTGGACATTCTGTGAAAATCTGGACAGTTGAGAGATATAGTGCCAGTGTTTTCAATGGGAGAACACTAAAGTTTCTTAATTCCTCAGAAAATACTTTGAGTTGTTACAGAAGGAATTTCCAGTTCTTTAATCCAATCCTACTGTTCGGTCAGCTCTGAAGGATGTGGATGCCGCTACCTGCAAATTTCCTTATAGACATCTAGCTGTCCCTAAAAAGGCAGATATAATATATAAAGTTCCTCAATCTTTTAAGTTTTTATACAGTCTTCCCAAACCTAATCCAGCAGCTATAGCTTTAGTTAATCCTACAGCTTCTAAACATTTAGTTAATTCAAATCCTAATCTTTCTGATAAGAATAGAAAGATTATTGATGGGTATTGGAAAAAAATGTATACTCTTGCAACTTTGATTTTCAGAATTCTGAATTGTCATCCTCTTATTTTAATGTTTATTTAGACTAGTTGTGAAAGTATGAGGAATGTTTTGTCTGCAGCTTCTTCTTGTGAGGAAAAATCTGCTTTAAATAATTTAGTTTTGTAAATTGTACAAGTGACTAGTCATTGTTTTCAGTGTGTGCATGACTCGGTTTATACTTCTTCTGGGACTATGACCACTGGAACCATGTTAAGGAGTTTTGCCTGGATTCTTTCTCAGAACCTCTCAGATGATATACAAAATGAGATTTTAAATTCTCCTTTGGATAGAGATTTAGTTTTTGATTCCTCTGCTGCAGAGATGATCAAAAAGTGTGACAAAAGGGTATGTTGATCTAGGGAATCACTAAGAATTTTCAGCTTCCACATTTTCTAAAGGATTCTGTAACCCTTCATCCAATTTTGACCAAAACATAATAATAATAAACAGTCCCAACAAAATACAGGTAAACAGACATTTAAAAATTCATGAGAATCAGGTTCCATAAAGAATTCAGGAAACCCTAGAAACCACCGACAGTCCAGCAAGTCAGAATGATTATTCAAGGGACATTGTTCCCTCCTCCCATCTGGTAGTCCTTTTTCTATTCCTGAGTGTCTGATCTCCACTTTTCTGTTTGACAATAGATAGTTTCAGACAAATGGGTTCTGAAGATCATTCATCAGGGTTACAGATGGCAGTGGGAGGAAATTCCTCTTTTTCAAGGGGTAATCCCTCATCCACCAGACCAGACTCTTTTATTTTCACCTGTCATTCATCACATGCTGTCCCAAGGAGTGATAGAACCAGTTCTTCTTTCCCACATGGGGAAAGGTTTTTATGCAAGGAGTTTTAGTGCAAAAGAAAGAAAAGGCTTGGGGATCATTTATGAATCTTTCTTTCCTAAAGCTGTTTGTAATAGTGCCCAAGTTCAAAATGTTGCCACTTCATAGTCTGTTACCTCTTCACCCTTATTCAAGTTTCCTGCTAACACTAGATGTAAATGATACTTAGCACATCCTCTTCATACAGACTTCAGATGTTTATTAATATTTTGAGAGTCAGGATCAATTATCAGTTCTCTGCCTTACACTTTCAGTTACCCACTGCACCAATGATATTCACAAAGTGTTTAACTCCAGTTATAGCTTACTGCTGGCTACAGGGTTTCCACATTTAGACCACTTGCTTATCTTTGCATAGTCATTTCCAAATTATCAGGAATTTCTGATGTGAGTGAAAGATCTGTTAAACAAGCTGTGATTCCAAGTGAACATTCAAAAGTCTATTTGAATCCTTTGCACAGGATTATGTTCCTGGGGTATAAGCTAGACACCTCAGTTCACAGAGTTGTTCTTCCATAGGTAAAAATAGATTTATATTTAGATCTCTGTTTCCAAGGTTTTCCAATCAGACTTTGGGTCTCATTATATCTATGATTATTATGATACCTCTGGCAAGATTCCACATGAGAAAGATGCATTGGTATCTAAAGTCTCGTTGGTCCCAGCACCAGCATCCTTTTTCTTTTCAAATCTTAGTGCAGGATTTTGTCCAAACTGAAATCACTTAGTGGAAAAAGTAAATCCTTAAATCTGGGTTTCCCCTTCTCCCACCCTGTTTTATAGCAGTGTGTCACCACAGATGCATTAGACCTTGCTTGTGAAGCAGTTTCAGGAGGGATAAAAAAATGCAAGATGTGTGGGACATCAAGGATAGATGCAAGCCATAAATATAAAATAGATGCTTGCCCTGATCAAGGAATTAAACTGTATGAATCATCTTTGGTCTACAGGATATAGTCAGGTTGTTACAGGCACTACCATAACCATGTGACACTTCAGCAAAGAAGGGGAAACTGGTTGTACCCTATTTGCAGAGTAGCCATGTTAGCTTTGGATATAGGATCACAACACACTATCACTCTACAAGCATCCTACCGTCTGTCAGATCAAAACTGTGCCGCAGACAAGATGAGCAAGACAAGGGCAGATCCTCACAAATGGAAAGAGGATCAGGATTTTTCCAAGATTTGATCCATCTGTGTGGAGCTCCTCAAGACAACCTCTTAGCCTCCTCTCTGAACAATCAGCTGGAAAGATTCTGCTCCTACTCCTAGACTCCATACAAGAAGGCCTGGAAAATGGATGACTTTTCTTTTCCTTGGATAGGAATGTTCCTGTATGCTTTTCTACCCTTTCCACTGATATACTTATGAAGATTCAGAAGGAGTCCTACAAAATCATTGTGGTGACTCCCTTCTGCCCCAGACAACAGAGGTTTTTCCTTCTTTTGGAAATGGCCATGGCAATTACCACAAGCTTCCTCACAGAATGGATCTACTCTCACAAGGTCAGGGGTGTATGGTACATCCCTGACTGCAATCAACTTCTGTTGACAGCTTGAATGATAAGCCCTTGATTCCCTAAGGCACATGTTTACTGCAGCAGGTAGTAATGGAGGCAAGAAAGCCTGCTACTAAAAAATCAAATTACCATATGGAAAAGGCAACAGACCGCAACCATTCAGGGGAAGTTGTTTTCTGGTTTTACAGTATTTGTGTGTGTTACTATCCTATGGCATTTCAGCATGTTTGCCCATGGATCCTCATATACATTATCATGTCATAATGTTTTTCAAAGGGGTTTTGCATAAGAACCTTCCAAGAAAACCAGTGGCTGCTACTTGGGATCTTAATTTTGTGTTAGAGAAACTAACACTCATGCCATTTGAACCACCTAACCTAGCTGACTTGATGTTCTTAACATAGAAAACAGTTTTAGTGACCTCTGCAAGAATGGTATCAGAGTTTCAAGCTCTTATGGTAAGACAACCCTGTCTCATATTCCATGGATACAGGTTTTCTTTGAGAGCTAATCCTTTTTTATGCTTGAAGTTTACGTTAAGCCAAAGTATCCATCTCACCATTTTCTTTGCTGAACTTACAAGATACTGCATATTTTGGATGTCTACAGCCAACTCAGGTACTGTCTTGACAGAACTAAATCTTTTAGACTTTTGGATCAGTTGTTCACTTCTTGTGCAAGTAAGAGTAAGAGACAACCTGTGTCAAAACAGACTACTTCCAAATGGTTGCCTAAGGTTTTGTTATATGCACCACAACAGAGCTATTCCAGGCAGGGTCAAGGCCCACTCCACCCGGGCCTTGGCTTCATCTGTGGCTTTTTGCAAAAGGTTGCATTCTAGAAGTATTCTAGAAACAACAACTTGGTCCTCCTACCACCCAACACGACAACCTGTGAGAGATGCACTTATATAGCCAAACTGGAAGCAAAGCTCTCTTCACCCAAGACAGGACTAGACAGTCAAGTGGAGAAGATAAACACTTGCACCACACCACACTCAGCACGTAGTCCCTCAAAACCTACACCACCAAAACACACACATAGAAACACAAAACACACACCTACATTCCCGGAGGCTCTCAGCAGCAGAAACACAAGCAACCTCCACCCCCCCCAACACAACCCAAATGACACATAACCCACAAACTCAGTGTGTCACTCAACCACAGCCCATAAGGCATAACAATGTACCCAACACTCTAGTCATAGGTGACTCTATAGTCAGGCACACTGATGTTCCACTCACCAGGCTAAACAAGGAGAAAGTTACTGTCAGCTGCCTGTCGGGTGCCAGGATCCGCCACATAACGCATGCACTCAGGTCACTCCACAACAAGTACAAATATGACTCTGTCATTGTCCATGTTGGTGTGAATGACCTGAGATGTACCTCCTTGGACTACATGAAAAGGGACATGGAGGAGCTGTCCGATCCTGTAGCCCAGGCAGGTATGACCCTAGCCCTGAGTAGCATCCTGCCATCACCAAGAATGATACCACAGTACAAGGACAAAATGATTGACTTCAACAATTGGCTAAGCTTCTGGTGTCATTCTAAGGGGATCCAGTATCTGTCTGCCTGGGATGGCATGACCGACAAGCCACGATGCTTTGCCAGAGATGACCTGCACCTGTCGCCCCTGGGATTCCAGATACTGGCTAAGGCTCTAGCCACCCCTATAGTGCCTTTTTTAGGCAAGGTTCAAATGACAAATTCACCACCCTAACAGGTACAGGCAAGAAGAATCTGAGGGTATTGCTACTCAATGCTAGAAGTCTAAACCTCAAAATGCACTCTCTCAAGGCACCCCTTAAAATGGAGAACATCGACATCTGTGCAGTGACAGAGACCTGGTTCAAGGCTCCAGAGAGTACCCCTGCATTACCAGGCTATAATTCATACCACACCTAACCTGGACCGAAACACTAAAGGCGGAGGTGTGTCCATATTCATTAAGGATATCCACACATCCAGGCTAGTTGCTCAGCATAATGCATCCGAGATTATCCAAGTGCAACTAACTCTGGGCAAGACCGCAATCCAAATTGTAGCTTGCTACAGATCCCCCACCATGCCCCAGGATTCCCACTCCTCATTTCTTAATACACTGGAAAATATTAGAGTACAACCTAACACCCTAATAATGGGCAATTTCAACTACCCTACCATTAACTGGGAAAACTACTCATGTACCAACTCTTGTGCTCAACATTTTCTGGAATTTATAAATTCCAATGCCATGGATCAACTTATCCACACCCCCACCAGGGGCAGCAATATCCTAGACCTGGTTATTATCAACATGGGCAACCGGTGCTCCACACCAGAGGTCAATTCCTCGTTGGTCAGATCCGACCATAAGCTAATCACCCTAGACATCCACATCCCTCCCCCACCCCCCATTAGGGAAACCACAGTAAAAAATTACTCCAAAGCCAACTTCACGCTTCTTAAGACAGAAGTGGCAAACTTCACAACACCCATGCTGACGGACAATAGAGGTATGACTGCTGAATCCTACACAAATGCACTTTATAAGCACTTACATGAGTGCATGGATCATGGAATCCCTAACAGAACCAAGAGGCTATCCTCCAAAGAAAGGAAGCCAATCTGGTGGTCCCCTGCCATAAACAAACTCTACAACAGAAGAAAGAAACTGCTGCAAAAAAGAGTAAAATCCCATGATTGGAGAAACTCCCTGGTCAGCTTCAGTAAGAAGCTGAGATCCCTCATATAATCCTCCAAAGCTAGTTATGAAAACAAAATCACCACTGACTCTAAAGACAACCACAAAGCATTCTATAGTTATGTCAAGAATCTCAATAGCAACACTCAGATCTGCTCTGAGTTATAGCACAATGGCACTAAATATACAGAACCAACGGATATTGCCAACATCCTGGCAGATAGGTTCAGTGCTAACTTTACCCCTCTGTCATCCCCCTAAAGGGCCCATCTCTATACCAGAAGAATGCAAGGTTCCTGTAATCACGGCTGCACAGGTAAAAAACACACTATCCAAAGCCAAGAACACAGCATCCATGGGACCTGATGACATCCCAGGCTGTGTTCTACATGAACTACAGAACGAACTGGCACCCTACCTAAGTACCATGTTCAATCATAGCCTCACCTCAGGCTATGTGCCCACTGAATGGCGCACAGTGACAGTTATCCCACTCCACAAATGGGGAAGCCACCACAGACCCTGGAAACTACCACCCCATTAGCCTAATGAGCCTGGTCTGCAAGGCTATGGAGCGTATCATCATGAAACTTATAAACAATGACATTGATAATCTCCAAACTCAGGACCCCACCCAGTTTGGGTTTGTAAAAGGCAGATCATGTCTCCTAAACCTGATAGACTTCTTTGAAGCAGTCACCAAAGCCATAGATGAGGGTAAGGTGGTTCAAACAACATATCTAGATCTCGCCAAGGCTTTTGACACCATCCCCCACACTGGAATTATAGATAAACTCACTAAACTAGGTATAAATCCCTATGTCACAAGATGGGTTGCCAACTGGCTCACTGACAGAACCCACACTGTGAAAGTAGCAGACTCCAAATCCAGTTTCAGACCAGTGACAAGTGGAGTACCACAGAATTCAGTCCTGGGTCCTCTCCTGTTTGGTATCTACTTCTCTGAAGTACAGGCCAACACAGAAGGTCTTTGGCTAACGAAGTTCGCAGATGACTGCAAACTAGGAGCCATAATCAAAACTCCAAAAGATGTGGACATCCTACAAAAGGGCCTTGCTGAGACAAATGCCTGGTGTCAAAGCCATGGCCTCAAGCTCAATGCCAAAAAGTGCATTGTCATTCCTTTTGGTAAAACTCAGTACCCATGAACTACCACATAGGTGGTAGTCTACTTAACACCGAAAGTGTGATAAGAGACCTTGGGACACAGGTGGACAGTAGTCTCTCCTTTGATAATCACATCACCACAGTAGTCAGGAAATCCTTCTATGTGGCACACCTCATCACAAAAGGTTTCTCATCCAGGAAAAAAGAGGTCATTGTTCCCCTCTACTCGTCACTCATTAGACCCATTATAGAGTACAATGCCCCTTTTGGTATGTACCTCACAAGACATCTACAACAACTGGAAAGGCCACAGAAATACCTCACAAAGAGGATTACCAGCCTCAAAGAGATGCCCTATGCAGACAGTCTCAAAAAAACTGCAGCTTTACTCCGTTGCATATCGCCTACTCAGAGGTGATCTCTGCCTAAGACACAAAGCTATATCAAACCCAGAGCTTTTAGACATGCTCCACTTAAAGAAATCCCAATCCCTATGAGCTACATGCTCTAGGGACCTAAACCTCATCACCACAATAAACAGAACATGCTGGAGGGATAGATTCCTCTCCCAGAGACTTCCCATACTCTGGAACAAACTACCTATCTATATCAAGCAAAGCTCCTCATTAGCACTGTTCAAGAAAAATCTTGATGATTGGATGGGAGATAGGAAATTCACCCCGGGGATCACTTCTGTGGCTCTGCTCGACAGTGGCACAGGAAAATAATTTTCTTGGGTGGCGAAAGCCAGGGTACCTTTGGCTAGGCTTATATAGGCCCTAGGGCCAATAGCCTAGTACCTACCTATCAACCTATGAACAATGCATACTTTTACAAAGCATTACAAGCTTTCTTACTTCACTAGGTCTAGATCAGGCTTTGTAGGGGACATTCTCCTAGACCCTTCTTTTTCCACTTCTTAAATGTACTAAGCTAGGGTAATCTACCCATATAGCAAAAGCTACTGCAGTAGTGATCAATATGATGAACATAGTTCAGTTGTATAAGTAAATTTACTATAACAGTAGATGTTCAAATGATCACTGCTGCAGTAGATGCCCCCCACCCCTTGTTTTCTGATCTGTTGTTTATGCCACGGTGTGAACATTTATTTTTTCTTGTTTATTGCTTTGTCTTTTTAGGACTCAGACTTACTTTCTCTGTTGGCATGAAAGCTCTGAAAGGCTTGGTGCCCAAACCTGTCTTTTTAGTCAACTAAGCTTAAACTGACTGAAGGTTTGGGTGTTTTGTGAAGCTTTGGACATTGTCTGGCTATCATATCCTAAGTAGGATATAACCTATATAACTAAGGCTATTGCAGCAGTGATCATTTGGCAATCTACTGTTACAGTAAGTTTACTTACCTATGTATCAATGTGAGATATTTCCAGCTATGCCAGGAGAAGCAGGGTATTGGAAATGTAACATATGCCAACACAGCTAGCTGGAATTTAGTAAAGAATTATATGTTATTTGAACCTCAAACTGATTTCTACATATAGGTATGCTAAAAAAGTATTTGTAAAGCTGCCTGTGTTAAAAATGTACTAACAATGTGCTTGCTGAGCAGAAGAAGAAATGTGTATATATATATATATATATATATATATATATATATATATATATATATGTATATATACTGTAATAGAGGATACTGGCAGAAAAGAGGTTAATCTCAATCAACCTGACTTTGAAAAGTAGTAAGAAATTAAATTACTGGGCCTAGGCCGTAAATATGTAATCTCACAGTTTTGAATGAAGCCAGGGATGCACTGTCTGTAAGAAGTATGGTTTATTAGCTCCTGTAGGAAGAGTGGAAGTGTTTTTTGGTTTTATGACTTCCTGAAGCTGCATCAGATCTTAGTAACCTCTGTGTGTGTGTATTATTGACACATATGTGCTAAATCCTGGCGGTTTCTAGCAATGGAGGTTTGCATGAGAACCAGAAGTCAGATGACCAGATGTATGTGATGTCATTCTGTAACCCATCACTAAAATAATGTTTTAATACTAGCTAAGACTAAAGTCTCAGAGCATTCTGTTTTTTGTAACCTGACAAAGAAGGATCTCTCATCTACTTCATATTCCCTTGCTCTAGTAAGTAACCAGGGAATAATAATTCTTTAGATCAGTCGCAAAAATATAGTGAGATCAGTTAAGTATTGTTTTTCTCTAACTGTGTGAACCTGTTCACCTGTGTTTCAATGTTTCCTGTGACATGAAACTCTGGTCTTTATTATAAACAGATATTTAGTATTTTTATTTTTTTATTATTTATTATTAAATATATTTAAACTTTTCACTCTGGCTAGTTCTTTAGAGAATATTTTAACCTTGGAGGGTGCTTATATCTATTAGTGGCACTGTGGCTACTCCTGAAAGCCTGATAGTTTGATCAACATTACCATTTGTATTAATATTAACTTCACTCAGTATAATTGGGTACCCTTGTAAGAATCCTGGAGTAGCTGGCTTTGGGGTATCTGGTGGGAGTATAACTACCTTATAGTCTGGGTAGAAGGTAGCAGAGCTAGTAAATCTGTGCCAGCCTTTCCCTGGTGTATATGTGTTTGTGTGTGTTAAAATCAAATATCTAAGTGTGTGTGTGTGTGTGTGTGTGTGTGTGTGTGTGTGTGTATGTGTGTATGTGCGCGCAACTTGGAGCAGGGATAGGAAGCACTGGTTTCACAGAGAGTGTGTTGGGCAACTTGGCATGGACACTGAGCTGAGGACTTAACCCTACAGCTGTACCATTGGGAAGTCTTATTGGGGATGGAGAAAGATAGAGAAACCCAGACCCCAGACTGAGTGTGTTCCCTGTGTGATCTGGGAAATTGTGCTTGATACAAAAATCTGCATCCAGAAATACTGGGTGCATCCATTTTTGTTCCAAGTGAACGTTCCTCTCCAGTGCCAGTGGTGAGGATTCAGGCTTCTTGATTACTGGCCCAGAGTGGGGATATCACATATTTATGAGCAGTAGTGTGGATATTAATTGAACTTCTGTAGCCTGTAAACAGTTATCATTAAAGGTATGTATTCTCAGCAGCCACAAGGTAAACATGCAGAGTTTCATTTCACAACAGTTTTATTTATTTATTTTTCTGAGTTTAGTTTAGTCAGGGAAAACAGGCAAAGATGTCAGCAAAGGATTATGACAAGCTGACAAAGAACCAGTTTGCCAAAGTGCGCAAAGCCAAAGGAATGGTGCATGCCAACCTGACTAAAGAGGAAATTATTTCATCCTTAGTCAAAGCTCCGACCAGCAACCAGGAGAATAAACAGTCTGGTGATGGGAATTTGCAGCCCTCAGAAACAAAGGACACTTCACCTTTTCCTCAGAGAACATAAAAAATGATTTAGAGTTAAATGGAGTTGAACTGGCGGCCAAACATTTTAATTAGAAACGGCAGAGAGACTGCAGCATTTGGAGGCTGAAGACAATGAGAGATTGTGGCAGGCAGAACAAATAGAATTAAAATCAGCAGAGAGACTGCAGTGTTTGGAGGCTGAAGGAAATGAGAAGCAGCATCAACATGACCGGGCGAGGCTGACTCCTCGCCAGGGATGTAATGGAGAAGGGAAGAACCAAACCCCAGAAGCAGTAAATGTCAACAAATTTCTTCCACAGTTTACAGATGGTGAAAATTTTGATAGTAAAACTATCTAAACAGTATAATGTTGACCAAGGAGTCTGGATATGTTTCCTGACCCCTATATTCCATGGTAAAACTGTAACTGCTCTTTCTAAATTGTCTGATGGTGATTGTTTAAACTATGAAAAAGTAAAGAAATGTTTACTTGAATGTTTTAAGTTAACACCTGAAGCGTACAAAAACAGTTTTGGGACAGACCATAGACGCAAGACAGATCAAAATGTGTGTTATTATGTTGCTGACTTAAGTAGTTATTTTCATAGGTCGGTGAGTGGGTGTCAGGTCACCACTTTTGGAGGACTGGCAGACCTTTGGTGAGGGAACAAACCCTTAGCACTTTGCCTGAGGACGTGAGAATCTGGTTGGCAGAACAAGAGTCTAACTCTGCAGTTGAGCTGAGGGAAAAAGGGGATCTCTACTTAGCAAGCAGAACATCACTGTACAAGATGGAGATACCCACTGTTGCACATGGATATAAGGGAACCCATGGTTGGCAGCCTAAACCACCCCAACAGAGTACACCAGTAACAGGGAAAGCCACTAGTTCAGGTACATGACCAGGATCAAGGGTTAAATGTTTTAAATGTAAGCAGTGGAGCCATGTATCATATAGATGTCCACAGAGGCAAGGTGAGAAACTAAAAGTGGGGGAGCTAGCAATTGGCGATAACAGTATACCAGTTGTAAGTTGTCTGAAGACAACAGGTTTACCAAACTATCATCAGAATTTGTGTCTGATCTTAATGGATGTAACACAAGCCACTGCTAAGAAAGACGCAACCTCCAACATAACCATTGTGAAGCCTGCAGA
The DNA here is from genome assembly GCF_019279795.1 of Protopterus annectens. Lineage (NCBI taxonomy): Eukaryota > Metazoa > Chordata > Ceratodontiformes > Protopteridae > Protopterus > Protopterus annectens. Next base: position 866,712,322 of record NC_056727.1, on the reverse strand, counting down.
GGTTAAAAAGGACTAGTACCTGCTTGGGCAGTCCACTGCAATCAGAGCTTTAGGGGGGATCCCATTCCAAATGCCTTTGTCCATGATTCACCTTAACTGGGATGGTGGAAAGGAAAGCAAGTAGGTGTATTTGAGGATATCACTGCAGATGTCTTGATAGGAAATGGTTTTGATAATGGAGTACCTTGTGTGCATACAGTTAGGCTTGGAGACAAGCATGTGGGTCTGGTAGCCTGGAGGAGACCCAGACAGACCCCACACCTGAAGCCAGGGCTGTTGAGTTAGCTACTTCAGAGAGGGAGCTACCCTGTACAGTGAGCCTGAAGGTGAACCACAGCTGCTGGTAGATACCTATGTTCCTTTGGACAAAGTGACTGCAAAGGCAGAAGTGTGTGTGTGGTAATAGCCAGGCTGACAGTGAGGCACCCCTGTCAGAGGTTACTTGACTTCCTGTGGAATGGGAGCTGGGAAAAGTTACAAGGATAGAGTTGAGACTGGCCCAGCTCTTGGACCCTATACTAAGAGGCTTGAGGGAGGTAGCTAGGGAGCTGCCTGATTCTCATGCAAAACGGGAGTCTGTATACTGGAACAAAGGGTTACTGTATAGAGAGTGTACCTCTGAGGGAGGACTTGAATGGGAGCTAATACAGCAGTTGGTAGTGCCTAGAGCCTATTGTCTGGCACTTCTATCCATAACCCATGAAATTCCTTTTGCAGGTCATATGGGCATAAAGCAAACCGAGATACATACTATGCAGAACTTTTACTGGCCTGAGACTGCAAGGGATGTAAAAGGGTGCTGCAGGATCTGAGAACAGTGCCAAAATGTAGGCAAGGCAGGAGACAAGATTAAAGCCCCTCTGATGCCTTTGCCTGTGATGAGGAGCCATTTCAGAGGGTAGCTATGGATACTGTGGGGGCTCTTGAGTACCCTAAGTTCCACAGGGAAGAAGTATATCTGGTGGTAGTACATCATGCTACTAGATATCCTGAGGTAGTGGCTGTGTCCTCCATTGAGGAAAAAAAGATGGAAAATGTTTTGTTAGAGACTTTCAGCAGGGTAGGTGCCCTGGCAGAAATACTGACTAACAGAGGTGCCAATTTCATGTCAGACTTGCTGGTTGTCTGTAGAAATGCTATGAGGTAAAGGACCTGAAGACCACCCCAAGACTAATCATCTTGTGGAGAGGTTAAACTCTACACTAAAGATCATGCTACAAGCATTTGCAGACCAGGTTGAGACAGTGGGACAAATATTTGCCCCATCTGCTTTTGCATATAGAGAGGTAACCCTAGAATCCACAGTTTTTTCACCCTTTGAGTTGTATGGGCATTGGGTGAGGGGGCATTTAGATTTGATTTGTGATGAGTGGGCAGGTGAATGTGAATCCCACAAGGAGACTTGTTGTGGCATATGTCCTAAACCTCAGGAGAAGACTTATGGAGCTCATGGCACTTTTGGTACTTCTTTCCAAAGTTCTACAATATCCTAATTGCTTTTGCTTTGATTTAGATCTATAATATTTGCTGGCTTCTGATCTGTATTGAAAGTGCTATTTTTTCTGAGTTGAAAGTGCTATTTTTCCCCCACCCTTAATCCTGCTCTGTTAAATACTGGCCAAACAACCTGTCTGTTTTATTTGATTGCATCAAGGCTTGCTAGTATAATTAAAATTCCCTGTTTGTTACCTCTGCATTCATTGCTTGAATCTAATTGAGTTCTGACTGAGAGTGCTACTGAAACAACTCAAAATATAAATTGATAAGTATATTTTTGGCACTTCTTTCCAAAGTTCTACAGTATCCTAATTGCTTTTGCTTGATTGATTTAGATCTATAATATTTGATGGCTTCTGATCTGTGGTGAAAGTGCTATTTTTCCCCCACCCTGCCCTTCCTATTCTTTTTATACTTGGTAGCTTTGCAATTGCCCGCCCCTACTGTATATTTGACCTGTGACACTCCTCCCAGTCTAGTGTCTTTAGCTCATTCTAATACAGAGAGAGAAAAAAACTTTTTTTGGACTTTATTCATCTGCTTTTACTGTGTTTGTGTTTCTTCCTACTTTATTACTTATTTTGCTTTTGCTGCCTGTTCTTAAAAGTACTTAATAGCATTTATTCTGCTACATTTATTACTGCTTGTTGGTAGCCGATTAAATTGTAACTGAGAGACTGCAGTGGTGGTGCTGCGGTAGCGTTGTCGCCTCACAGTTAGACGTTGCACGTTCGATTCTCAGTTAGAGCATCTTCTGTGTGTCGACATGCATGAATGGGCATTCCTTCGTTGAAGGTTGTGCGTTAGTCCCGGCAAGCCAGCACGTAAAAATCTACTGCCAATCAATAGCGGACCGGAGTTCCGCTGTGGCGACCCCTAACCGGGAAAAGCCGAAAGACAGTTATTCTAAGCCTTTGGATTATGCACCTGGGCTTCAGACCAGTTGTTTCACATTAGGAAGGTTTGTGGTCTGCACTGTTGTGGCAGGACAGGTAGCTTACATCCTTCTGAGGTGGGAGTTGCTGATTGAAGGCTTAGTGTCTGTTATTCTAAATTGTATTAGTTCTGGTTTAAGCACTTGGGCTTTGTGCCAGTTTTTTTACATTAAGAAGGTGTGGTCTGCACTTTTGTGGGAGATTGGATTCTGCCCTTCTGAGCTGGGAATTTCTGGTCACAGGCTTACTGTGCCTGCTTATTTGAACTGTTTCTTTCTGAAATTGGTACACTTTGTTGCTGTAGCATAGACCAGATTCGGGCCTGCTGAATCTAGCTTTGTTTTTATAACTTGAGCACTAATCCAGGCCATCTTTTTTTTTGGAGAACGTTCCCCTGCACCCTAGCAGCAGAAGTGTGCAGTTAGAACTTGTCTGATTGAAGACTGCTGGAGCAGGGCTCAGTTTTGAGCTTTTTTATCTGGTTAATTGGGTAACTTGTTTAAATCTTTGTTCATTTTCTATTGTTTTATATATATATATATATATATATATATATATATAAAATTGCACTTTATTCATTTCCTTTTACAGTATTTGTGTTTTTCCTACTTTATTAATAGGGGCATTGACTACAACTCTGATCTGAGATTTATAACAATAAGTATCCTTTTATGTGCATTTAAAGTGTTTTTTTGATTGTATCTGCTTTATTTTCTTGAAAAAAAAAACAAAAAAAATATACTTGATTCTTGCCTTTCTAAGCTAGTATAGTCCAGTTTTCAGGTTAGTGATGAATTCAGGGCTGTGTTACAAATCTCTGTGTTTGCCCATACCTTACTTGGAGAGAAGGAAGTTTCTCTGTTCACCTGTGAGAGAGGTGAACTTTGAGCAGCCTAGCTGTCCCTGGAGGAGTGGTTTCAGCCCAGAAATTACTAGTTTATTGGCCATTTTGGGCTAATTTCTATCTCTTTCATTTCCCTGCTATAAATACCGTGTTTGCCCGGTTTTGCATGCCAGGCAGCGCCAGTTAGCTAGGGTATAATTATTCCCGGCTCCTCAAAGTCTCCTCTTCAAATTTTCCCTTGGAACTGGACAAACTTTCAACTTAAGCACTCAAGCCATTCATTTTTCAGCCTGGCACTTGCTCAAAACTAATAGCAAGCACTTATAAACCCTAGCACTAGACCCTCCTATACTGTACAGATTGATATGACTCTCTATTCAATCTTACCAGCCATTCAGTAAAACAGTTCACTGTACCTATACAGGCATGTCCAAAGGGCAGTTTCAGGCATACTCTCCAGTCCAACTGGTGAATCTGGGCATTTTGAGGCAATGTTACAACTGCTTCATGTACACAGACAACCTCTCCTCCTACCACCAAACACTAATACATGTGAGAGATGCAATTATACAGCCAAACTGGAGGCTAAGCTCTCTCAATCCAAGGCTAGATCAGACAGCCAAGAGGAGAAGGGAAATACTTGCATCACACCACCAGTCTCACATAGACCCATTAAACCAGCACCGGCAAAAAACACACATAAATACACAAAAACATACCCGGAGGCTCTAAATAAAAATCTGCAAAAGCAACAGAGACTTCCAAAGCAGACATCCAAGTAAACTCCACCCCCCAACACAAATCATGAAACACACACTTCACAAAACCAGTGTGCCATTCAATCACAGCCCTTAAGGCAAAATAACATACCCAACATACTAGTAATAGGTGATTCTATAGTCAGGCACACTGATGTCCCACTCACTAGGCTGAATAAGGAGAAGGTTACTGTTAGCTGTCTGTCGGGTGCCAGGATCTGCCACATAACACAAGCACTTGGGTCACTCCAGAACAAGTACAAATATGACTCTGTCATTGTCCATGTTGGTGTGAATGACCTGAGATGTATTTCCCTGGACTACATGAAAAGAGACATGGAAGAGCTCTTGATCTTGTAGCCCAGGCCGGTATGACCCTGACCCTGAGTAGAATCTTGCCCTCACCAGGAATGATACCATGGTATAAAGAAAAAAATTATCAATTTCAACAATTGGCTAAGTTTCTGGTGTCATTCAAAGGGGATCCAGTGTCTGTCCGCCTGGGATGACATGCTCGACAAGCCACGCTGCTTCACTAGGGACGGCTTGCACCTTTCACCCTTAGGCTTATGAATACTTGTCAAGGCTCTTCCCACCCCCATAGTGCCTTTTTTAGGCAAGGCTAAAAAGACAAATCCACCACCATAAATAGCACAAGTAACAAAAAACTGAGGGTAATGCTACTCAGTGCCAGATGTCTTAACCTCAAAATGCATGCACTCGAGGCACTCCTCAGTATGGAGAAAATCGATATATGTGCAGTAAAAGAAACCTGGTTTAGGGCTCCAGAGAGCACCCCAGCCCTACCAGGCTACAACTCATACCATAAATTTCGGCGACAGAACCCGGACCAAAATACAAAAGGCGGGGGCGTATCCATATTCATCTAGTATACCCACACCTCCAGGTTAGTGGCACAACACGATGCTTCAGAGATCATCCACGTGCAACTAACAGTGGGCAAAGCTGCAATTCAAATTGTAGCTTGCTACAGATCACCCACCATGTCCGAGGACCCCCATTCTGCATTTCTGGAAACACTGGGAAATATAAAGGTCCTACCAAACACCCTAATATTGGGTGATTTCAATTACCCAAACATTAACTGGAAGAACTACTCAAGTACTAACTCCCTTGCCCAACATTTCCTGGAATTTATAAACTCAAACCCCATGGATCAAATGGTCAACACTCCCACCAGAGGTGACAGCATATTGGACCTAGTCATCACCAACATGGGCGACTGGTGCTCCACACCGGAGGTTAGCCCTTCGCTGGTTAGATCTGACCATAAACAAATCACTTTGGATAGCCACATTCCGCCCCCACCCCCAGACAAGGAAACCACAGTGAAAGACTTTTCATAAGCAAACTTCACGTTACTTAAGACCGAGGTGGAAAGTTTCAAAGCCCCCATGCTAAAGGATAACATTGTCCAAGCTGCAAAATCCTTTACTAATGCATTCTACGGGCACCTACAAGAATGCATGGGTCATGCTATCCCAAGCAAAACCAAGACTCACTCCTCCAAGAAAAGTAAACCAGTCTGGTGGACTCCTGCCATAAACAAGCTATACAATAGAAGGAGGAAACTAGTACAGAAAAGAGTAAAATCACAAGAAGAGAAGCCATCCCTGATCAGTATCAGCAAGAAACTACAATCCCTCATAAACTCATCCAAGGCAATTTTCGAAAGAAAAATTGCCAAGGACTCCAAAGATAATCACAAGGCATTTTTTAGCTATGTCAAAAATCTAAGTGACAATGCTCAGATCTGTTCAGAGTTAGTGCAGAATGATACAAAATACACTGAACCGACCGATATTGCCAACATCCTGGCAGACAGGTTCAGTGCAAACTTCACCTCCCTCTCACCCCCAAAAGGGTCCATAACCATACAGAAGAATGTAGAGCCCCTGAAATCACAGACACTCAGGTTAAAAAAGCCCTCTCCAAAGCCAAAAACACAGCATCAATGGGACCAGACGGTGTCCCAGGCTGCATCCTACACAAGCTCAAAGATGAACAAACCCCTCATCTAAACACACTGTTCAAACTCAGCCTCTCCACAGGTTATGTACCCATATAGTGGTGCACAGCAACGGTTATTCTGCTCCACAAAGTTGGAGCCACAACAGACCAAAGGAACTATCGCCATATAAGCCTGACTAGCTTGGTCTGCAAGGCTATGGAGCGCATCATCAGGGAACTCATTAGCAGAGACATTGGGTACCTCCAAACTCTGGACCCTACCCAGTTCTGCTTTTGTAAGGCAGATCATGCCTCCTAAACCTGGTGGACTTCATTGCAACAGTTACCAAGGCTATAGATGAGGGAAATGTGGTACACACAGCCTACCTAGACCTTGCAAAGGCCTTTGACACCATTCCCCATTCTGGTATTATAGACAAGCTCAAAAGCCTGAACGTAAACCCCTATGTCACAAGATGGGTTGCCAACTACAGACAGAACCCACATGGTAAGAGTTGCGGGAGCTAGGTCTGACTCTAAACCGATTACAAGTGGCATTCCCCAGGGCTCAGTCCTAGGACCCCTCCTGTTCAGCATATACTTCACAGAGGTACAGACAAGCACAGGAGGACTATGGCTGACCAAGTTCACAGATGACTGCAAACTAGGGTCTATAATTGACTCTCCAGCTGACACAAACATCCGACAAAAGGGTCTCACTGAGACGGATACTTGGTGTCAAAATCATGGCCTCAAGCTAAATGCCAAAAAGTGCATAGTCATCCCCTTTAGAAAAAACAAAGTACCCACAAACTACCACATAGGTGGTAGTCTCCTAAATACGGAAGATGTAATAAGGGATCTGGGGACCCAAGTAGATAGTCATCTCTCCTTTGATAATCACATTGCCAAAGTTGTTAGAAAATCCTTCTACGTAGCCCACCTTATCACAAAAGGGTTCGCATCCAGATCAAAAGAGGTCATTGTGCCCCTCTACTCATTGCTCATCAGACCCATCATAGAGTACAATGCCCCATTTGGGATGTATCTTACAAGACACCTGCAACAGCTGGAAAGACCACAGAAGTACCTCACCAAGAGGATCAAGGGCCTCAAACAGATGCCCTATGCAGCTTGACTGAAGAAACTCCAGCTGTACTCGGTTGCATACCGCCTACTCAGAGGTGATCTCTGCCTGACATACAAGGCCATGTCCAACCCACAACTGATGGACATGCTCCACCTAAAGAAAAGCTTATCCCCTTGAGCCACACGCTCTAGGGATCTAAACCTCACTACAACAATAAATAGGACTTGCTGGATGGATAGCTTCCTGTCCCAGAGACTTCCCATGCTTTGGAACAACATTCCAATCTACAATAGGCAGAGCTCCTCGCTAACACTCTTCAAGAGAAACCTTGATGAGTGGATGGGAAAGAGAAAGTTTACCCCGGGGATCACTTCAGTGGCTCTGCTGGACAGAGGCACAGGGAACTAACCTAAGGGGGCGGCAAAAGCCAACACATTCTGGCTAGGCTTATAAATGCCTTCGGGCAGATAGCCCAGTACCTACCTCTGAACCTATGAACCTATGGGCTTGGCTCAGAAGAACCTGGAAGGAGCCTAACAGCAGAAAAGGTCTTTTAATTTCTCTAAGTCTTTTGGGTTTCTAATAGCATGATAGGAATGGACCCCATTCCTTAACCAAAGTACGATTAAAGTTCATGAAATTAGTATTGTTTCCATCTTTGATGTCAGCCAGTAGTGCTCTTTGCAGCACCCACAATGTGCCCAGTAATGACTCCTTCTTCAGTTCATATGGAGTTACATGTATTGGTAACATAAATATGATTGTAAATTATTTTTTATAAGACCCATTGCTCCTAGTACTATTGGAATTGTCTAGGTATCTTTCTTTGACATTGCTCTCATTTCTGCCTGCAAATCCTGATATTTTATGACTTTGTCTCTCTCTGTATGCAAGACACTGTAGTCACTGTGTGTGGCAATTTCAATGATTAATGCTACTCTTGTCTTTTTTCTTGGACTACTATATCCGGTTTTCTAGCATCTATCTTTTTAACTGTTGGTAATGAATGATTCCATGTGATGCAAACTTCTTCATGTTCTATGATGCTTTGCGGCTCATGTTTCCAGTGTTTTTCAGCTACTTAAGTACCATAATGTTTGCACAATCCCCTCGCCACATTATTATGCCTTTCAGTATACAGTCCTTCTGCCATTAATATGTCGCAACCAGCAATGAGGTGCGCAACTGTTTCAAATTCAGTTTTACAAAACCTACATTTGTTTGTTTCTCACACATGTTCAATGGACTTTATAAACCAAAGTGTAAGCAGCCCAATATCTTGGGCCACCAATATTAACCTTTCATCTCTTAGTTTGAATTTGCCTCTCCTTAACCATTCCTGTGTTCATTCCTAATCAAGATGAGGTTCTTCCAGAAGTTTTCTATACTTGCAATTATATTTATGCTTTTTCCACATTTCTTGCCTTCTCTTGTGATCCTTCACCTTATATTCTTTCTTTTGTTTTTTTCTTTTTTTTTTGGCACATTTAGTTGCTGACTGATTTTTATGTACTTCTGGTTTGATTTCCATTCCTGCTTGATGCCAATAAGCTTCTGCTAGATTAAGCCGAGAAGTCATCTTAGATTTATTTTCCTCATGTTTCAAAACATTCACTACATTTTGAGTCTTGTGAGGTCAACAGATATGTATGGAGTCCCACAATTGCAGATCTATACATATAATCAATTTCAAGGAGGTCCATCCCTCCTTCGGAATGGGGAATATATAATCTTGGTATACACTGATTTTTATAAATCATTTGGTGAGCATGAAGCATCCTTCTTGTTTTCCTATCTAATCTATCCAACATGTTTTGAGGACAGTCAATCACTTCAAAACTATAAGTTAGGAAAGGAAAAGCAAATTGGTTTATAACTTGAATTTTGTTCCTAGATGTCAACTCTGTTTCAGGATTAATTTAAGTCTTCTGAAAAATTCCTTACTAAGTTTTATTCGCATTTGATCATGTTTTATTGTTGATCTTTCATCAATTCCCAAATATTATACACTCTTTCTTGCTCAAGTTGTTTTATATCACATTCTTGTCCCAAACTGATGTTTTCCTGGCCTTGCAGTTTTCCTGCTTTAAAGGTTGCTTTTGCACAGACCAAATGACATTCTTATATCATCTGAAAAAGTTTTGACAACTTGCAGTTGTGCTTTCAGTTCCTCATCTGATGAGCTATACAGATTTAAATCGCTGACAAAGAGAAGGTGAGAAGTCTTTACACTTTGTTGTTTTGTAGGAGCCATATTATAGCCATGGCCTAAGCTGTTGAGTAAACAGCTTAATGGATTAAGGGCAAGGCAGAATAGTAACTGTGACAGACAGTCACTCTGAAATACCCCCCTTTGAATTTTTATCCCTGGGAAAACAATTTGTCCTTTATCATGGTATAATTGCAAAGCGGTCTGCCTCTGTTTCATGGTCACTGTAATGTAGTTGATCAGTGTGTGGTGTATCCTATACATTTTTAAACACTCAATTATCCATGAATGATGGATACTATCAAATGCCTTTTTGAAGTCAGTTGTTGCCGTACTTAGATTCTTCCCCTTTTTACAGTTCTCCACTATGACTTTAAGAACAAACAAGCCTTTGTTCCATATGACTTTCCTTTAGTGCCCTTTTGTTCTACTGCCATAATTGAGTTTTCTTCTAAATGACTATAAATTCTGTCGGCATCAATTCCCATGTATAATTTATATGTCGTTGGAAGGCAAGTTAATGGTCTATAATTTGTAGGGCACCTTGCAGGTTTCATCCTAATTAGGAGCATTGTTTTTCCTGTTGTTAGCCAGGTTGGTGTTTGTTCTGGGTGTGCATATAAATAGCTCTTACTCATGGCTAGATCCTCGTGTAAAGAAGTTAATACTTTTAGCCAGAAGTTAGATGCTGCATCTGAGCCTGGGGTTTTCCAATTAGAGGCTTTTCTTAACTTTGTGTCAATCTCTCTGGCTGTTACTTCATCCCATTTCATATCCTGTACTTGTACCTTTAAACTTCTTCTTATTTCTTTTACTACTTCTATTCATTTAGCATCTTTGCTATGTTCTACAGGATCTTCATAGATACTTCTTCAAAATGTATCTATTTCTTCTTTTTTTGGCTGTCTTTCAATTCCTTTTACTTTATTTCCCAGTTCTCTAAAAATCTTTTTGGGTTTGATATGACAGCAATGCTTGAGCCTGAGAGTATGCTGTGGGATTGCAGATTATGGTTCTCATTCCTGTCAGACACATTAAGCTGCAGGGAGCTTGAGACAGACCATGCAAAGTGGTAAGGAAGGTCGGTGATGCTAACTGCATGGTAGATCTGCAAGGCAGGAGTCAGGGGCACAAACTGTACCATGTTAACATGATGAAACCTTACCATGATAGGGAGGCCATTGTGCTAAGTATTTGCAGTAGGATTCTGAGGGGGCTCTATGGCTACATCGAGCCAGCCAGCAAAATGCCAAGTTATAAAGGTGGAGCCTAGGGTTGCGGGCATAAGGCATGACAGTGCAGAACTGTGGTGGGGTCAGCAATTCCAGTGCAGATGGGTTCCCAAGGCAGGGTATGGCTTAAGATATTCTCAGATAGGCCCATTCCCCAGACTTCTCAAGCAAAGTTGCTCAAGGGTCACTTCAAAAACTAGCTTGAGTCTTCAAACGGGGGGAGAGATGTGATGATGCGAACTTTTGCCAGCTATGCCAGGAGAAGTAGGGCAGTGGATGTGTAACATATGCCAGCACAGCTACCGGGAATTTTTGTAAAGAATTGTATGTTATTTGAATATCAAACTGATTTGTTCAGATGCATGTGCTAAAAATGTATTTGTAAAGCTGTACTGTAACGTGCCTGCTGGACAGAGTAAGAAATGTACATGTATTATTGTTGTAACTGTTGAAATGTTTATATATATATATATATATATATATATATATATATATATATAAATATTTATAGGATCTGTACAGATCCCCAAAGACAAAATCACCAAAACTAATTTCGGTTTGGCATACTTGCGCAAAAGTGCTTTTCACCAAAGAAGCACTTTCGCGTAAGTATGCCTGTTTGCGAGACCGCACTATGGTGTGGATAAGGGAACATTCCCTTTTCCTCACTGTAGTGCGGTCTTGGAGTGAGATTATTAAAGTGGGGGGGGTGTGGGGGGTGCAGGGGGGCTTGGCCCCCTGCATAAACGCAGATTTCTTTCTTTTTTTTTTAACATATATTAACGAAAATGCATTTTTCGGTGAAAGCACTTTCGTTAATATATGTTTGGAGATTATGGATTCAGGACTTTGCACATTCATGCATAAGTCCTAGATCCATATATATATATATGTATATATATATATATATATATATATATATATATATAAATATATATATATATATATATATATATATATATATATATATATATATATAGTAACAGAGGATACCGGAAGAGAAGAGATTAATGTCAATCCACCTGATTTTGAAAAAATAGTAAGAAATTAAAGTACTGGGCCTAGGCCATAAAGATGTTATATCACAGTTTTGAATGAAGGCAACAATGCAATGTCTGTAAGAAGTATGGTTTATTAGCTCTTGTAGGAAGATTGGAAGTGTTTATTGTATTATGACTTCCAAAGGCTGCATCAGATCTTAGCAAGCTCAATGTGTGTGTACAACTGACGCATATTTGCTAAATCCTGGCAGTTTCTAGCAATGGTGGGTTGCATGAGAGCCAGAGATCAGATGTATGTGATGTCATTCTGTAATCCATCACTAAAATAATATTTTATTACTAGCTGAGACTGAAGTCTCAGAGCACTGTCTGTTTTTGTAACCTGACAAAGAAAGATCTCTCACATACTTCATTTTGCCTTGCTCTAGTATGTAACCAGGGAAGTATAATACTTTAGATCAGTCTGAAAAATATAGTGAGATTAGTTAAGTATTGTTTGTCTGTAACTGTGTGATTCTGTCCCCCTGTCTTATTTTTAATATGTTCTGTGATTGAAACTCTGGTGTTTATTGAAAATAGGTATTTAGCATTTTCATGTTCTTTTATTATTTATTATTAAATATATTTAAAGGACAACAATGGTATTCTATTATTAAATGCTCAACTTCTTTGTGGTTTTTCTCACTATTTGCGGTCTCTGCTATGAGCAAACAACAATACAGCATTTAAAATATTTTAATTTGACTGTTTCTGTCCACTAGAATAGTACCTTACTGTATTGTGGTGGTTTAACTTTCAAAAAACTTTCATCCCACCTTGGAATAGCTAGCTGCAGTCTCCAATTCACTGATGTCATCAAGGCCAATAAAATCGGGTAGTTTTCTGGCCAATTCCCTCCCCAAACTGACATCACTACGACTGTCCGAAAAACCCACCCATACTGTGATGTTACAGCTCCTTGGTCCTTCCCCTATTGATACAGAAAGTAAAAGGCTAGAACAAAGAAACAGTACATGAGTCAAGTTTCCTGCTGTGAGTTGTCAACCACAGCAGGTAACACCTCAAGTTAGGTGTCAAGAGGATGGGAGATGAGTCAAAGTAGTGCAATTCAGGATTCATAAAAGACTGCAATTTACCCATTCCAAAAAGAAGCAGCAGTAAAAATCACTTTGAAAGTATGTTCTGTGGCATTTGCACTGTTTAGTGTTTTAAGTAATCATTGAATGGCGTAAAATGTTACTTAAAATTAACTGACTGAAAGACCGCAGTGTATGCATGTAAAATCAATGCAGTGACAGGAGCTTTATGAAGAAAGAGACCTGTAGTTTTTTACAGACAAGCACTGCATTGTGGGATACCTAGAGGGAGACTAAACAATAAGGATAACTTCGAGATGCTAGAACCCATGTGGTCAGACTCAAAAATTATGCATAAAAATATTTAAAAACTTGTAAATACTTCCAGAGTGGTTTTAAAATGTAGGAAACACCAAACCATGATGAAATAAAGATGTTTATGAGTCTGTAGTATGGTTCTCCTTTAAACTTTTCATTGTGGCTGATCCTTTAGAGAATATTTTAACCTTTGAGAGTACTTATATCTATTGGTGACACTGTGACCACTCCTGAAGGCCTGGTGGTTTGGCCAACATTACCATTTGTATTAATATTAATTTCATCCAGTATAAGTGGGTACCCTTGCAAGAGACTTGGAGTAGCTGCCTTTGGGGTGTTTGGTGGCAGTGTAATTACCTGATACTCTGGGCAGAATTAGGCATACCTAGTAAATCTGTGCCAGACTTTCCCAGGTGTGTGTGTGTGTGTGTGTGTGTGTGTGTGTGTGTGTGTGTGTGTGTGTGTGTGTGTGTGTGAGTGTGTGAGTGTGTGTGTGCGTGTGTGTGAGTGTGTGTGTGCGTGTGTAACGCAAATCTCAAAGTCTGTGTGTCAGCTACTTGGAGCAGGGATACGAATCACCTGTTTCACATAGAGGGTGCTGGAGGACTTGGCTTGGACACTGAGCTAAGGACTCAGCCCCACATCTGTGCCAGTGTGGAGTTGTATTGGGGAAGAAGGCAGATAGAGAACCCCAGACCCCTGACTAAATGTGTTCCCCATGTGCTCTTAAGGGAAATCATGATTGATGCAGAGATCTGCATCTGCAAATACTGGGTGTATCCATTTTTTTCCAAGTGAACATCCCTCTCCAGTGCCAGTGGTGAGGATTCAGGCTCCTTCAATTTTGGCCCAGATTGGGGACATCACAACCCAACTGTACTTTTTCTAATTAAGTTATGCATCTTCAAAGCAATTTAACTGTGGATTATTAGAAAATGCAGGGAAGTGATCCAACATTTTATTTTTGATGGCAAATGTAAACATGGTAGGCAGAAGCTATTTTGTTGTTTTACCTGTAGGTTAACATTCAGTAGTTACAGGTCATTTGTTAAACTGCATGAAAAGAATGCAAGAGGTAGGCTGAAGTATTAATAGTAACCATGTGCTATTTTCACTTAACAGTAGTTTTGTATCCTCATAACTGACTTCTGTTGTATGCTAATTCAGTAGGACATTCATTTAGAAAAATCACTTGTACTAATTAATGCACACCTGGATAGATTACAGATAAGATAAAATAGATTAAGCAATGCAAATTACCTTTGAATTTTTCAAAGAAACTTAATGGCACTTAGTTTGGTATTTCCAAAGAAAAGAGCGCTGTGCAAGCAGTGTCAGAATTAAATCACCTAATTAAAATGGTATGACTCTTTTGAAAGTGTCATAGGGTAGGAGAAAATTTAGAATTGCATTTGTGTCACTTTACCTGGCACTCTAATGCTTAATGCAGAAAAACATGTTACTGAACAACATTCACCATCCTTTTCAAATATTTATGTAGCTCTTGAAACTGTACTTTAAATAAAGATCCTTTAAACAGAGTAACAAATGAGAAGTGATTATTATAAATGATTATATTTTTATTTACAATATTCTGTTCTCTAATTTTAGAAGATAAGATGATGAAAGTGAAAGGTACTATAAAGGAGCAGATGTTAGTTTGTTGCCCAGTAGTGATACTGATGACATTAAGGGACAATATGTTATGTATTGTGATTAGACAGTCCACTATGAAAGAATTAGTTGAGCATGGAAGGAGCATTTATCAGGAATGCCATGGAGACCAATTAGGTTTCAAGGCATAAATGCACGGTGTGTGGCGTGCGTGTTTGTGTGTTTGTTTATTTATGCACCTTTATCTCTGTCTATGTATGTATATACACACATATACATATTTTACATGTTTTTTTTATATGTATGTTTATATATATATATATATATATATATATATATATATATATATATATATATATATAAAGTGAGAGAGAGAATGAAACCTAATACCAAGGAAATGTACTTTTCCAACCTTAAGGGTTGTAAACATTTTCCTTTAGGAAGAGCAAACCAAGAAAAAGGGAAAACCAGTTGTACAGGAAAGATAACAGCATATGACGTCCTAACATAGACTGCTGTCATAAATACTAATGTAAGATCTGTATTAAAGATGACCTTGCATTCTTTATTAAAAACAATAAAACAGGATTCACTGCCATTGCTTGTTTAACTCACAATTTATTAAGTAAAAGCAGAAGATGTGCACGTTCACTTTTCCAGAGCTTTGTGAGATCTAAATTATACATATAAGTAACAAGTAATATATACTTTCAATTTACCATATAAAAAGCCATGTAAATTGCAATGAAGACAATAGTCCACATAAACAGATCACGTTCAGTGACAGTGACTGGAGCAGTGGTGCATACCTAGTTTGCATTTTTATAGTAATTGGTGCGGTTTTCTCTAAAAACAAAACTACTGTGTATCTGGCTGTTAATCAGTATAGTAGGGATAGTGTCAAATAACAATGTAGACTTGTAGTCCTGTATTTATATTATATTACTGTACTAAATAATATTAAAACAGATGGCAGTGGGATTCACTTCTGTGTGAAATACTATGATGCTAGAGGGGGTGGTTATCCAAACTCAAAAAAAGAATTGTGCTGCTAAGGGCCAAGATGTAATTAGAACTTAGCAACTATGTGTGAGTCTTGGAAGTATTTGAGAACAATGAATAAAACAAAGTTAATTACCCTTGGGGTTGGTACCAACACAAGCTAAAAAAAAAAAAAAAAAAACCATCTGTGAAGATATGTGTCTGAAAATTCCAGTCTCAGAGCATGCAGAGGAGGAGGAATGGTAAGGATCAAAGTTGGGCCATACAAAACGGACAGTCAGCACAAATCAAAAAATATGTTAACTACATGTGCAAATACTCAAACACAAACACAGAAATATCTATCAATCTCTTTCTCTCTCTCTCTCTCTCTATATATATATATATATATATATATATATATATATATATATATATATATACATGCGTATACATATATAAATACACATGCACACACACACACACACACACATATACATTATATATATAGATATGCATATATAAACTTCCATAAATATATATGTATACATATATAATACATCAAAATCAAAGTAAGCTTTATTGTCACTTCGATTTACACAAGTGGGAACTGAGTGAAATTATGTTTCTTCGGACTCAATGTGCATGCAATACATAGACTACATTTAACATGACAGTAATACACCAAATTCTGTAAACACAGGCGACAAACACAGCAGTTATAAATACTTGCATTATTGCATTGATTTAACATATTGTCACTTATTACTAGGCTATTAGCTTATTTTCACTGGAAAAATTGCACTTAAGTGATTGATTTAAGGCCTACATTAAGGCAGTTCAGTTTGATTACTGTTGACTTTGCTGTCTGGGTGTGGGTAAGACCTTGTTACATATTGCACTATACAGGTTTTTCATTATTGTTGGATTACCAACTTAATGTCCAGTGTGAATGGTACTGTTCCTAGAGTTCAGTAACCTGATGGCTAGTGGAAAAAAAATTCTGAATCTCGTGGTTTTGCACCATATGAATCAAAAGCGCCTTCCTGATGTTAAATCTGAGAAAAACTTGTAAGCAGGATGAGTGCTATCCCTGGTTATTTTCCTTACCCTGCTGAGGCATCTGAACATGTGCAGGTCTTGTATGGATGGGAGCGTGTGCTTCAACCACTTTCACTACCCTCTGGAGGGACTGCTGCTTGGAAGCAGAGCAGCTTCCATACCATATTGTAAATCTGTTTGTCAGCATACTTTCAATGGTGCCCCTGTAGAAGGTTGTGAGACCCATTGATGGTAGGTTTGCTCTCTTCAAACTTCACAAGAACTGAAGCCATTGATTCACTTTCTTAATGATGGCATTTGTGTTTGCTGACCACGTCAAGTCTTCTGCAATGTGCACCCCCCCCCCCCCAGAAATGTTCTGGTTTTAACTCTCTCAACTGTTTCTTTATTGATTCTGAGTGGAGAGTGCTCTCTGTTGCTCTTCCTGTAGTCCACAATTATTTATTTGGTCTTGTTGACATTTAATGCAAGATTATTGCTATAACACCAACTTATGGACTGATTTACCTCCTCTCTATAGGCTGTTTCATTGTCATTTCTAATGAGGTCTACAACTGTGGTATTATCTGCAAATTTGATGATATGGTTTGAGCTGTTCTTGGTAGTAAAACTAAGAAACAAAGGGAAGACCACCGGCTCAGCTTTCAACAACAGTACAACACCAAATGTTCCTTCTTATGGGAGCAGCAATCACTGAGTATACTCCTTCACAAGTCTTTTGTCAGCAAAAACAGATAAACCAGCACGTAAACGTTTAAGACTGGAACAAGACTTCTTTATTCACAAAACAGTAACAGGGTTTACGGAGTGGATCGAAGTCTGCAGGTAGTTTGGATGTTATTACATCTTTGACCAGTCTCTCAAAACATTTCATCACAGTGGAGGTGAGAGCTATGGGACGATAGGCATTTAGGCTACCAGGTGGAGATTTCTTTGGCAGTGGTGTAATGTCTGTGTTCTTGAAACATTTGGGCACAATGGCTTGACTCAGTGAGTTATTGAAGATGTCTGTGAGTACATTTGTTAGTTGGACCAAAAGACTATGAGCACTCTTCCAAGAATGTTATCAGGTCCAGCTGTTTCCCTGGGGTTAAATCTTCATAGGGTCCTTCTGACATCAGCAAGGATGGGTCTGAGCTCTTCCTCACTCTGGTTGTTGGTGATTTTCTCTGCTGCTGTCTTGTTCCCATCCTCAAACCTACTGAAGTAGATGTTGAGCTTGTTTAGGAATTCCTTATCATCACCACACTGTGAAGACGGGGACCAGAAATCTGTTAGACTGCATGCTCTACCACCAGCACCTGGGCTCCTTTTGTTCAGAGAAGTGACTCATGATCTTTGCATTTGGCCTCCCTCACCCCTTTCTTTAACTGAGATCTGGCCAATCTGAGAACCTCTTTATCACCAGACTTGAATATCGCATTCCTTGCTTTCAGGAGCTTGTACACTTCTCTTGTTAGCTAGGGTTGCTGGTGGCTCTTGTGATGATGTTTTTGGTGACTGTCATATTGTCAACACATTTTGAGATATAACCCATCACTGATTCAGTGTACTCCTCCAGCTTGATGTGTCAGTTTACTGTGGCTGTCTCCTTGAAGATGTTCCAGTGCATACTGTGAAAACAGTCTTGTAGTGCTGAGATTGCTCCCTCTGGCCATACTCTTACTTGCTTCACTGATGGTTTCCCCATTATCAGCAGTGGTCTGCACAATGGTAGCAGCATAATGGCAAGTTGATCTGAATTACCCAAATGGGGGTGAGGTACTACCTTAAATGCTTAGTATTTGTATTGGCCTTGTCCAGTGTATTCTCCCCTATAGTTGCAAAGTCTACACACTGGAAATATTGAGGTCGGACTGTTTTCAAGTTTGCCTGATTGAAGTCACCTGCTGTTACATGTACTCCATCAGGATTTTGATTTTGCAAATTATTTATAGACTCATATAGTTCAGCTAGTGCTTCATTTGTGTTGGCACTGGGAGGTATGTATACTGCTGTGATGCTGACACTGTTACATTCCCTTGGTAGGTAGAAGGGTCTGCATTTCAGTGACAAACTCTAGGTCCTCAGAGCAGTGTGTTTTTACCACCACACACCTGGTGCACCAATTGTTATTGAAGTAGATGCAGACACCACCACCCTTTGCTTTCCCACAGAGAGACTATATTCTATCTGCAGGAAATAATAATAGTCCTTCTACATAAACTGCACTGTCATTCATGCTAGAGCTCAGCCAAGTGTCAGTGATGATATATACATAAGAGTTTCTAACCTTACTCTGGTTAGTTAGTTCTAGCCTTATGTAGTCCATTTTGCTTTCCAGAGAGCTATCAGCCAGTAGAATGGATAGTAGTGCAGGCCTGAAGGGGTTAACTTTTAATCTTGTGACAATTCCAGCCCTGGATCCTTGTTTATGAGTTCTTTCACACTTCTTTCTTTTCATTCTCCTTCCTTGAGAAATAAATATGTACATACGTATATATGTATGTATATATATATATATATATATATATATATAAAATAAACGTATACAAATATATATATTTACACACATACGCACGCACACACACATACACACACACACACAGTATGATAGATATAGATATACACATATCCACACACACAGACATAAATACATACATGCATATACACACATACGGAGAACTACATGTACATATAAATACACATGCATACATGTAGACATTCATAAATACAGGCACACAAACATACACAAATGCACATATAGACATACCTGGGCACACACAAAAATGCCAAATAAAAAGAGGTGACTGTACAAATAATATATAAATGAAGTTGTATAAGTTGCCTCAACTTGTGCTTAACAAAAAAATTTGTATTTTAAAGTGCCTTTGCCCGTGTTTTGTTAATGACATGAAGGGCTTCCTCAGATCTCATTATGCGTCAATGTATTAATGTTTTAGTTCACACTACTGATTAAACAAAACAAAATATGAACAGTTCAAACTGACATTAAAATAGTCATCAGGTATTTAAAAAAGTTACAAAGTCAAATAAAGTAAAAGTCAAAGTCTGGCTTAAACCGCATATTAATAATCAATATATGCATGTATGTATATGTAATTAAACATCTAGTACTAAAGATAAAAATGAAAATAAAACTCATCATAGTTAGCCATGACAAAAAACAAAAAAAAAAATCCTGCTTTCAGTAAAAGCTATTATGATCCACCGTCTTTAACTCAAGTATGCTCTTAATGGAGCATGTCCGACTGAGTCTGGGTTTCTAATAAGCTTTAAGTTAAATCAGCCATTCAAGCTCTTTTTTCTCTAGCTTTGCATTCAGAGTGCCTTCTAATGGACCCCAACAAACTTCTCATAGTTCTGCTTACCTGACCCATGTCTGAACAGTGGGTTGTTGAAGTCTTTAAGCCAGATGTGTGAAAGATGTTGGTCACTCTGAGACGGTTAATTGTTTTTCCAATGTAAACTGCATTATGTACATCTTGCCTGGCATAGTACAAAGTTACTATGCCAATTTTATAATACATATAAAAATAATAGCATACTTGGCTTTCCTCAGTTAATTCCTCAAGTTCATTGCAGTGTGTAATATACTGCTTATGTAAGTTCACATTCCTTAGAAGAACCTCAGTTATACATTGACAATCTCACAAAGCACTTCCATTATACATTGACAATCTCACAAGCCTCTCAAGCAGCAGACTGCTACATATCCCAGCTCCAAGCATTGTCATGCCTTCTCTTTAACAGGACAGGAACAAATCTCACCTGGATTTGCTTCAGGTGTCAGCAACAATAGATCCCAAGTGGACCATCAACTTCCAGCAAACCTGAATCTTTAGTCAGAACCCCTAATCTGAGCCACAAAGAAAGACCAACTGAGGAACTAGCTTCTTGAGTGTCTACTTTCAGGCCACTTGTTGTTATACAAGCTTAATTGGCAATCATTCTAATACAATAATTGTCTGTCTGATTTTCATGAGGCATAAATAATACATGATATAGATAAAGGCACACCCCACATTTTCTACAAATATGATGTCATAATTAGCCCCATGTCAGCATAAAACCTTTTGAAAAGTTGTAAGACCTGGACAACTCATCCTCATTCTTGGTATGCATCCCAGGTTTATTAAGGACAGTGTATTGGTAGGGTTTCAATGATAGTGCCCAGCTGCACAAGCCTATATAGCCATTTGGTTGTTTATTCAGCCATTGCAGTGGGACATTGTCTGTCACTAGGTTAATGTGTCTGTTTAACAGGAAATACTATAAGAAACACCATGCTCACTCCACAGCAAAGTACTCTGTTTCTGTAGTGGAATGTTGATTTGCAGCATTGCTTAATTTCCAAGTAATTTGGTACACAGGGTGCTCCTCACCATGAATATCCTGTGACAGTACAGTTCCCAAACCTACATCTGAGGTGTCTTTATGCAAAATAAACACATTGATGAAATTAGGAACTACTTACACTGATGAAGAACATAATAGTCTTTTCAATTCATTAAATATTCTGTTTGCCTAAAGGGAGAATTGCACTTTGACGGGGGAGAATTGCACTTTGACGGGGGGGGGGGGTTCTTTTTGTGATAGCCATTGCAAAATTTAAAGCAATTTTTGTAGCACCCAACTACTCCATAGAAAGTGCTAACCTGTATTTTAATGAAGGGTATAGACCAGTGGTTTATGGTATCCTTTTTTTCTACATGTGGTTTGCACCACCTGTTTCATTAAGGTATCCAAGATGTTTGCCTTTCAGCATGTCCAGCTTACTTTTCTTACATTCACATATAAGAGTTTTCTGCTTATCCACCTTTTAAACCAGTTTCTGGTAATACACAGGAACCATCAACAAATCATATTTCCTTTTGTAGCTTCAATTTTAATTCCCTTCTCCTTGTTTCAATGACTTTAATTATGGATTGTATAGGCATTTGTTTCCTACTCTCGTATCCCCTAATCTTATACTCAATTGGTAATCAAACTTTTGTTTCATCTCTTTCTTATTAGATGTATCAACCTGCCATACAGATTCTATAAAGGCATCCTCTTCCCACATCTCCCACAATGCCTTAAAGGGGAACACTATTTTCTTTTAACAGTAAAAGGCATGTTAGTACCTGTAAGATAGAAACATTTTTCAGGAAATGTTTAGATTTCTGCAAGTGTAAGGAGATATTCCCTTCCTATCACCAAGAACAGATCTTTTCAGTTACTTGATGACTTTAAATAAATTCTGCTGTAATTATCCTCTGAAAGTTCCCATTGCTCAAGCTGCTACCTGTGCCTCTGACTTCTACTCCCACTTAAATAAATGTATTGACAACTATGAGAGCGTGTCAAGAACTAACACCCTACAATATTTGGAGCTAGTCCACAGTAAAACTACACTGTATTACAGATGTTCTTTGTGTTTCACTGTTGCAGTCATCGCACTTGGGTTATCTGCCTGCAGGTAGCCCTCAGTCGACCCGAATACCAGAGACTTAGTATTTCTGCATCAGATGCTGTTGTTTCTTCCTTGACATCAGGTCATCAGGGGTATAAAAACAGGCAGCTGATGCCATTACATCAGTCTTTCTTGCCGAGGAGGAGCCCGATGCAGAAGCAGTTCGCAAGTACCGGTCAGCCGCTATCTGAATTTTTCATTTTCGAGTTGAATAATCCTGAAGTCTTCTAAAGCTAAGTACCCCATTGGGGATCCTTTTTTCTTGCTCTAACCGATGTCAGAAAAAGTTAACAATTGTCTTGCCTATGGAAAGCAAGTACCTCACAGAGATTTTCATTCTTACTGCGTCACCTGTTTAGGCCCAAACCACAACATCCCTCACTGTCGGTTTTGTGCCTTGTTTAAAGCCCGAACCATTCATCATCAGGCTCTTTTTGTTGCTAAATTCTTTCGCTCTCTATCTCCGTATTCTGAAATGGCTTCAGTAAGCCATCCGACTACTGATTGTCTGAAAAAACATAAGGATAATGACAGAGACAGTCTGCATAGATCCAAAACTGCCAACGACACTTCCGGTAAGTTCGTCGCCAGTCCGTCGGTACTCAGTGAGGCACCTTTGCAGCCCCTGATGCCCACTTCAGTGGATTTGCAGGCCTCTGCTGAGACCCATTCGGAATCCGGTATGCCACGAGATGCTTCTTCAACTATGGAACCAGCGGATGTCTCTACCTTGGATGGGTCTGGAGCCGCTGTGCAGGCACCAGCTTCTGAGGCAGTTTTTCACTCTACCGATGTTCAAAACAAACTGACAACTTCATTTTTAACCAAAACTACTGAGTTTCTTAGGCCCAGAGCATGCAGTATGCCTAGAAAACTGACGACCAAAGTGCATGCTCAGGCACCCATGCCAGAAAAACAAATGCTTAGAATAGCTGAAGACCTTATTATGTTAATTAGGGGAAGCCAGCCTTCCCATGCAAAGAGACAAAGAATCCAATCCCCTTCAGGTTCCACAGACCAGGAGTCCGATGACTCTAACCTTTTTGATTATGAAGACATGCCCTTATCCACCTATGAGGATTCAGATGCAGAGGAATCCATTCCCGCTGCCTCTCCTCCAGAGGAGTTTTTTTCTTTTGGTGAAACCTTGCATACTTTAAGACAGCATTTCCATTGGGAATGTCAAGACTATCCTCAGTCCAAAAAGAGACTCAGAGAATTTTTAAAGTTGCCTCAGCACAGGTCTTTAGCTATACCCCCTGTTCTAGATGTTGTAGATGATGTTTTCATGGAATCCAGTCTTACTCCAGACACTTTTGCTCCTAGGAAACCATACAGGTTCTACAGAGTACCTGATATTCACAAGTTTCTTTTCAAGAATCCTACTGCTGACCCAGAGATCATTTTCCAGGGGTCTAAAGGTATTAAGGATACTACAGCCAAAAATCCCACCCCTTCGGACAGGGATTCCAGAGTTTTGGACAGATGGGGTAAGAAGGTATATATCTCTGCAATGCTTGCTATTAGGGCATTGCATTGCCAGTTTCACTTGCTGAAATACCAGCAACATATTATGGAACTTATTAAACAAAAAGTGGTAACTTTTCCAGATTGTGCAGAAAACAGAGAATTGCAGGAGCTTATGCACTCTGCAAACCAAGTTAGTAAGCATACTTTGCAGTGTGGTGTTGATGCCCTAGAAGCATCATGCAGGGCAGCAGTCACTGTCTCTGTACTGAGAAGACATGCTTGGTTGAAGGAGTTACTAGACTCTCCTTTGAATAAGGATTGTTTGTATGGCACCAAAGCAAAAGAGGTTCTTAAAAAGATGGAAGAAAAAGCTAAATCTATGCAGACTATTAAAGAATTCATAAAAGTGCAACCCCCTAGATTCAGTAGGCATTGCCCTTCAAAACACTGGTCCTTTCTAGCCCCCTCCAGGCCTTCCGAAACAAACTCAGGGGAAACAGACCACCCAGACTACATTCTCAGGGTATGCAGAGATCTAAGGAATGGAGTGCCCCCACCCCCTAAAACAGAGAGTGGTAAGTGACCTCCTTATGGAAAAAACTCACAATGACTTCTTCACTCTATTTCCCAGCCCTGCCCAAATGCTTATACCCCTAGGAGGAAAACTTGCCCTGCATGCAAAAAAATAGATGTCCAGCAGTCAGGACCGATGGGTCCTCAACACTGTATCCCAGGGGTACAAATTTTATTTCCATTCACTGCCAACCCCAAGCAGGTTTCCAGGCCTTCCTCCAAACCAGTGGGCAAAGGCTCAAAACCAAATACTTTGCTCAATATCAGAGCTATTCAGCCTTTTCCAGTAGAACAGAGGGCATCAAGGATTCTACTCCCGACTCTTCCTGGTACCCAGGTGTGACACACGAGCCCTGACCCAGCAATCAAGGAGCTCAAGCCCTCACCACTAACACCAGAGAGGGCATCTCATATAGGAGAAAGGGATAACAAACACAAGCAATAAAGTGCAATTTCCCTTAAGAGCACACAGAGATCACAGTCAGTCTGGGGCTGGTTGGTCCCCTTGCTCTCCAGGTCCACAATAAGACTCCCCACTGACACAGCTATAGAGTCCAGATCTCAGCCTAGCTGGCAAGCTAACCTCCAGTGCCTTTTCTGTCCAACCAGTGATTTGTGCCTCTGCCCAAGTAGCTGACACACACACACACACACACACACACACACTTTGAGATAAGTATTTATACAACTTCACAGATACTACTGGGAAAAGGCTGACACAGATTCTCCAGCTGTGCCCCTATACCCAGACTATACAGTAGTAATTACTGCCTCCACCAGCTAATATTCATCAGCTACCCAAAGGCCCTTAAAAGGGTGCCCATTTATTACTGTGCAATATTATTATCCAATAGTAGTGTAACTAAGAAATCAAGGCTTATTGGAAGGGCTTATTACAGGATCACTTACAAGCATGCAATGTACTCTAGAGCTTACTTCATCTCTACATAAACCAGCTGCAGTTGAAAAGGGTTTAAAATATTTAATAATAAATACTAAAAACACAAGACAATACTACTACACCACAGTGCTATTCAAGAGTTCAGAGATCAAACAGAAAATTAAAATAATTCAGTAGTACAGTTCTGACATAACAGAAAAACATTTAGTCTAATCTTTTTAGTCCTAGCTATTTCTACAAGAAAACACATTTCTAAAATAACTTACATAAGAGAGCATAGGCAGTGCTGAGTTAGATGTCCAAGATCAAAATGCTTACTAATCTCTGGTTCTCACTGTTTAAATTGAAAACTGTAGTTCTGCTAAACATTACATCATCTTTTACACCTTCCTGGTCCCCAGGCCACACAGAAACTGCATTTACATTCTTTTTCACTTAGAGGAATGAAGGACATTCCACATGTAAATTCTAGTAATTATTCCTTAAGTTAAAACAATCGAAAGTATGTGCTAGCTCAGACAGACTGACTCCGAGCTCTACAGATCAAAGGATGGATTTGAAATCATTTTAACTTCAAAAGAAAGATTTGAAATGCTTGACTTAGTTTTCCTTACAGCAGATGGCAATGTTGCCACATTGTTTTAAGTTCAACATTTCACATTTACAAATGATATAATTATCTGCATAATTCTATCTGACTAGGCTGGCAGTCTTCACCCTTCTCTACCCAATATTCACATCACTACCCCCCCCCCCCTGGAGAACTCAAGCTATTTTTTCAAGTGACCCTTGAGAAACACCACTTGAGAGGGTTAGGTCTGAGTGTACCTCACCCCATTCCCTGTCTTGAAAGCCCATCTTCATTGGCATTGCTACTCCCACTGTGGTGATGCACTGACATATATGCTTGCAACCCAAGGCTCCATCTTAGCAACTTGGCATTTTGCTGGCTGGCTCTGTTTAACCATGTTAGAAGGTTGTGATCTGTCATTACAGTGAATTTCCTTCCATACAGATAAGGCTGAAGTTTCTGCAGTGCCCACACTATGGCTAGACATTCCTTTTCTACAGCTGCATAACATTCCTCCCTGAGTTGGAGCCTATGACTGAGATAAACCACTGGGTGCTCATCTCCCTCTGAAGAAATCTGGCTAAGTATAGCACCCAGCCCATGGTTCGACGCATCCACTTGTACAACAAATTCTTTGCTGTAATCTGGACTGGCTAACACAGGGGGGTCCTCCCAAAGCTTCTTTAAGCTTCTGGAATGCCTCCTCACATGCTGGGGTCCACACTACCCTATCTGGCCTGTTCGTCCTTGTCAGGTCTGTGAGGGGAGCAGCTATGGTACTATAACTAGGGACAAACTTTCTGTAGTACTCTGTTGTCCCTAAAAATGCCATCACCTGCTTTTTAATAACAGTTGCAGGCTATGCCTGAATGGCTTCCACTTTGGCATGTTCTGGCCTTATTTTACCACTCCCACCTCTATGTCCTAGGTAGGAAACCTCTGCTATACCCACCTGACATTTGCTCAGCTTAATGGTCAACCCTGCCTTCTGTAGTCTGCCCAGCACCTCCCATGCTGAATGTGATCTGGCCAGGAATGGCTGTAGATGGAAATATCATCTAGGTAAGCAAGGGCAGACCCTCCTGCTAGGATATTATCCACCACCACTGGAAAGTCACTGGGGCATTATTCATCCCAAAGGGCATCTTTGTGAACTCATACAAGCCAAAAGGAGTCTAAAAGGCTGACTTCTCTCTAGCACTAGGAGTCAAGGGCACCTGTCAGTAACCCTTGGCAAGATCAATGGTTGTAAGATACTTAGCCCCATCCAGCTGCTCTAGGGCCTTATCTATCCTAGGCATGGGGTAAGCATCCAAATCTGTGTCACTAATTTCCTGTAGTCCACACAGAACCTGGTGCTGCCATCCTTCTTTGGCACCAGCACCACTGGGGAGGCCCAGGGACTGTTGGACTCTTGAATCACCCCTAGTTCCAACATCTCCTGTACCTCCTCCCTCAGAGTCTGTCTGACTCTCTCAGGCACCCTAAAAGGGGCCTGCCTAATAGGCCTTTGGGGTCCTATATCCACCTGGTGCCAAAATTCCTGCAGCACTGCTCGGATTTCTTGAACTTGGCTAAGAGATAGCTGCTGGCATATTGCTACCCCTTCCACTGAGGTGTCATCCCGAGCCTCGCTGAGATGATCAGTCCCCAGATCTCCCTCAGACTCCTCCTGCAATCCACTCAAATGCTCAGCACAAGGGCCTCCCTATCATGGTAAGGTTTCATTATGTTAACGTGGTACAACTTGTGCCCCTGCCATCTGCCTAGCAGTTCCACCATTTAGTTAACATCACTTACCCTTCTTACCACCTTGTGGGGGCCCTCCCAAGCTGCTTGCTTTGTTGTGTCTGACAGAAATGAGAACCATTACCTGCTGCCACACAACATACTCTCTAGCTCGAGTATTCCTGTCATACCTCACCTTTTCTATTGTTGGGCTTCTGCCAGATTCTCCTGGGCCAAGCCCATGAGTTCCTTGGGCCTTGTCCTGAGGTTTAGGATGTATGCCATAACAGACTCCTTATGCAACTTGCACTCACCTTGAATTAAATCTAGAGGTCCCCTCACCCTATGCCCATACAGCAACTCAAAGGGTGAAAAACCTGTGGATTCCTGGGGAACCTCTCTGTAAGCAAACAACAGATGGGGCAAATGTTTGTCCCACTCCCTCTTAAACTGATCTGCAAATGTCCATAGCATAGACTTGATTGTAGAGTTTAACCTCTCGACAAGACCATTAGTCTGGGGATGGTAGGGGTGGTCTTCATGAGCTTCACCCCACAGGACTTCCACAGACAAGCCAGCAGGTCTAACATGAAATTGGCACCTTGGTCAGTCAGTATTCCTTTTGGGAAACCCACCCTGCAGAAAATCTCTAACAAAGTATTTGCCACCTTCTCTGCCTCAATGGATCACAAAGCCATTGCCTCAGGTTATCATGTATCATAATCCACTACCACTAGGATATACCCAAAATATCCATAGCTACCCTCTTGACTCCTCAATCACAGCCAATGGCATCGAAGGAGCTCTCACCTTGTCTCCTGCCTTGCCTACCTTTTAGCATTGCTCACAGGTTCTGCAGTACCCTGTTACATCTCTGGAAATTCCAGGCTAATAGAAGTTTTGCATAATACACCTCTTTGTAAGTTTTATGCCCATATGATCTGCAAAGGGAATATCATGGGCTATGGCTAAAAGCACCAGATGGTAGGCTCTAGGCACTACTAACTGCTGTACTCTTTCACCTTCTATCCCTCCCTCAGGGGTCCACTCTCTGTACAGTAACCCTTTGCCCCAGTATACAGATTACCCCTTTCCTTGAGAGTCAGGTGCCTCCCTAGCTACCTGTCTCAGGCCTTTCAATGTAGGGTCCGAGAGGTGAGCCTGTCTCAACTCTCTCCTTGTAACCCTTCCCAGCTCCCCTTCCACTGGAAGTCTGGCATTCTCTGACAGCAGTTTAAACAATTTTAGAAACCCTGACATCTACTACTGGATGAAGTGGGGGATCTCTTAGTCTCTTGTATATTTTTGGTATTCCAAATACCATAGGGATTTTTGGAATATGGTATTTGGAATACCAAAAATACACAAGGGACTAAGAGATCCCCCACTTCATCTAGTAGTAGATGTCAGGGCTTCTAAAACTTTTTTACATAGCCCGATACATAGGCAAACACACAAAACAGGTACTTTTACAATATCCTGCATATAGCAAGGACTCTTGTGATTTTTTGTGATTTTGTTTGGGGCATAGTGATCAGAATTTATATAATGAATACCTCATTTTGTCACTATTGACCTGGTTGATCTTTTTTCTGTGATCCCCATAACTTGGGAATAGAATGTGTTTTTTGAGTATCTGAGTAAACACAGTGACTTCACACATGACAAAATGTATACTTTGGCTACCTTGATGGAGAAAGTGCTAGAGAATAATTTCATAACATTTGAAAAACAACTATTTATGCAGAAAACTGGAGTGGCCATGGGGGCAGCGTGTGCCCCTCCTTTGCTAACATAGTATTGGCCTATTGGGAGTTGAATTATGTTCTTAACAGTAATTTCTCAGATTCATGGACATATTTTGCATGTTTTTTGGATGATATCATTATATTTTGGACAGGTACGACAGACAGACTAAATGATTTTTTTCAATACTTACATACAACTACTACATTTTTGAAATTCTCCATGAATGTATCGAAAGAGGAAATTAGTTATTTGGACATTAAGTTATCTAAAAACAGACTAAGAGGTGAATTTTCCTCTAATATTTACAGGAAGCTATTCAAACATCTTGTTGTATTACTCTAGTCACTACCCTATCCATCAGAAAAAAATCCTTGGTGAAAGGACAATGTATCTAGTTGGCAAGGGTGGTTTTGGAAACAGATGAATTTCTGATACAATGTGGGGTTTTGAAGGAAATGTTTATAAAAGGAGGGTACCCAGAGAACTTTTTAAGTGATATTTTCAATAAAGTGGTATAAAAAAGATTTAGAGGAGTTTTCGCCCCATTAATGGGTATAGGGTCAAATAAGCCATCCCAAGGTATGAATAAGGAATCTATGAACCACTTCAGCAGAGCACTAGTTTTAACTTTTAACAGTGATTTCTATGACATAAGACATATAATTGAAAAAAACTGGGTAATTTTCTCAGTGGACCCCCAACATATTAAAGTTGTGGTGGAGAGTCCACAAATAGTGTACCAGAAGGCTGTATGTATAAAAAACATGATGGAAAGGGAAGGGACAACTAATTCAGAGGGTAAGATGATTAAGTGCGGGTCCTGTATTCAATGTCAACGCATTTTAGAATGTAACTTAGTTAATGTCCATAATTATGGATCCATAAAACTTAAAAAGAAATGTAGTTGAAAATCGCAGGGTATGGTATATTTAGCATCTTGCCAACAATGTCCTCCATATTATGTGGGAAAAACTCAGTTCAGTACCAGGATTTACCAACACATTTATAGTATTAGAAAGATGGACAGGAATAACACTGTGGCAAAACATGTGATTATTTTTCCACAACACACTTTCAAATTCGTAGTGATTGACCAAGTAGATTTGAGACAGAGAGGGGGGTATAATGAATTTTTGGAGTTCAGGAAACTGCAATGGCAGCTTAAATTAAATGCAGTTACCCTTTCTGGACTGAATAACCAGTGTTCCATTCAGAGTATTTTAAAACTAAAAGCCAGTTCTGAATATTAAATCATTGCAGTTTCTTATGTGGTAATATACAGCAAAACATTTTTTTTTTGTTGAATACATTCCTAAATTTTAGTATATGGTGTTTTGCACAAAACCATACATAAAAGCAAAATTGTATATATGTTCATATGTATTTTTAACTTCTTGTTTAGATAATTTCATGTAGGGTTTTACTGTACTACATCTTTAAATGTGGAATGAAAGTCTGTAGTTGTCCAATCAGGTGTTTTTGAATGGTATATAAGGTGGCTGTTCAAATTATATTTTATTCTGATGTAGTCTTTTGCATTGTCAAGACGAAAGTGCTAAATTAAAATAGATTGGGGTGGTTCCAGTTTCGTGTTTATTCTTTGTTATTTATTGGTTGGTGTATTTCATTTATTATTCTGAAAGTTGTTATAGCACAGTTTTTTGTCTTCATTTCTTTGCTTTTTTGTATGATTACAAAGTATTCTGAGGGTTTTCAAGATATTCCTACGACTACTAGATAATAGGCTCATAAGTGTATAGTAGGCTAGGGGCCTTTTTAACCCTAACCATGCATCCCAAACATATCTAACACATTTAGTTACCCTAAAATTATTCTAAGGCATATATGTATACTGAGTTGTGGTGGTCAAGCATTTATAGGCTGCCTCTTTCCATTATGAACATTGGTACCAAACCAAGGGTGAATTTCCAATTTCCCATCCACTGGTCCAAATTGCTCTGCTTTACATGGATGGCAATCCTGTTCCAGAGAAGTGGCATTCTCAGAGATACATATCTGTCCTTCCAAAAGGAACTACTTATGTCATGAGCAAGGCTGAATTCTATAGCTCATGTAATTATGATGCTATTTGCTTTGTGAATATGCAGAATGTCTATCAGAGTAGAATCCGAGAATACCTTATATGCCAGGGGTAGAGTGCAACTCAATATTATGTAAGAGACTGAATACAGGGATAGAGCTTTGAGGCACTCTAAATAGGACACATATTTTATACACTATGTTTTTTGTGGGGAACCTCTGTGATCATTTCAGTTTTTGCATGCGCCTTGTTAGGTACATACCAAAGGTGGGTGTTGTACTCAATGATCATCTGGATGAGGGCTGAAGACAGTGGCACAAAGACTTCTTTGGACCTAGATATCATACCTTTGCTTGTAAATGGTGCAATATAGAATGATTTCCTTACTGTCAAAAACAAATATTTGAAGTCCAGGTTACTGTTTGCATGTGTACCAAAATCCCTGATTACCGGATTTACTCTCAGGGGAGATTATTAGTGAGGTAGATTCCACACATAACCAACTTCCGAAAGGATGCTATTATGCATGTCTGGTGTTGGGTTTTAGACCATGACTCTGACACCAGTTGTTTGTCTGAGTCAACTCTTTTTGGAGGATATTAGTCTACAAATTTGATTACCCAGAGGCCATTGACAATGGCCTTAATTTCAGGGAAGTAGATGCCAAAAAGGAGCAGATCTAGCACAGGGCCCTGAGGGACTCTGTTACTTAACAGCATCTTTGTGGACTCTCCTATCCTAACTTATTGGGTCCTATCTCTGACTCACCCAAGTATCCAGTGGGTGACATAGGGAATTTATACGTAATTCCATAGGTTTGTTTACAATGTCCAAGTGAGGTATTGTATCAAATGACATTAACTACAGAAAATGACAGAAGAAATATTAGAACCAAACACAAAGTAGCAAACTGAGGACTGCCAAGGTATACAAATAAACACTTTTTTATTTCTTTAAATGTACTGTTTTGTTCATTGAATGTATTCTGAAGAAGTTCTTCATTGGCAAAGAACGAAAGTCCTTAATTTAACAGTATTTGTTTATATACCTTGGCAGTCCTCAGTTTAGTGCTTCATTTTATTGTATCAAATGACTCGGCTAGGTCAAAGCAGGCAGCATGCACTGTTTTGCCCTTGTCTGTTGTCTACTTCAGCATGACCTGCCCTTGACAAAATCAAACTGGATTGGCTCCAGTGTCTAAACATTTCTTATATCATTGTTAATCATTTCCATGATAATTCATTCCTTGTCTTTGCATATGAGAATGTTCAGGCTTATGTGTCTTTAGTTTCCAAGATCTGTAGATGTCCCTTCCCCCTCCTTGTGCAGATGGATAAGTATTGCAGTTCTCCATTTGTGTGGCCCAAAGCCTGTCTGAAACCTATGGTTAAATAGTGATATTAGTGATCCTGATAGGTCCTGTTTCATGCCAATTAAGAAACATCCTGGGATATTATCAGGTCCCATCAGTGGAGTATTTTTGGCCTTGGAAAATGCTTCAAGGAACTGCTCCAAAGTGATAGTGGTGGGGGTATGTTCAATGGTATTTCTTGAAGGGTGGCTGAGGGAGGGGGGAGTAAAACTGGAGATGAATTTGTCAGCCAGTAATTTTGCTATATTTTTTCCTTGTGTAGGTGGTTCCATTTACAATTTGCCTCTGAGGCTGCAGACATATCTATGAAAGACTTATGGTTGTCCTTGGTCTGAGATGCTTTTTTCTCCTCAACTTTTGCTTTAGTAGACTTGATTTGCCCTCTGAATTTCTTATTCAGTGTGATAAGAGATACTTTATCCTGCCAGATGTTGCATTTCTTAACTTTTGCTATGAACTTTATTCTTTTATTATACAACATAAATAGAACATGAAGGAGAGACTGATATGCATCTCAAGGGATCCCTGCACTATGGAATAAACCCCCTATCCATGTGAAGCAGAGTTCATCCTTGACCCTATTCAAATGAAACCTTGAGCACTGGATGGGAAATTGCAAATTCACTCCTGGTCTGACACCATATCTCAGACTGACAAGGTCGACAGTAAGTAAATTAATCTCCAACTAACATACCCCCTATAACCCTTACTTATCTGGTTATGAGCATACCTCACCATATAGGCATCTAAGGTACTCAAGGACACAACTGGGTTGGGTTGCATGGCTAGGCTTATAAAGATCCTGGTGGTCATTAGCCTAGTATATATCTATGAACTTATGAATTAATGCATGCAAACAAATTGTTCCACAACCATACTAAAGGACACAATGTGTAATACCATATCCTGTGGTAAACATGGCATCTTTAATCCTCCATATTAATTGTGCCCCCACCACAAAAAATAAATAAATAAATAATGAACAAAGTTATCAGAGACCAAGGCACATTTTGCTGACTGGGAGAAAGGAGGTAATTATGGATGGATGCTTTTCCTTAAGCACCATGTATCTATGGTCTTTAGGAACTCTTTCTATTTACCTCAGTTGATTACCAATTGTATACTTCTGTTTCCAAGGATATTATTATATTTCTCTACTCCTACTTATGTTTAGACCCATGATTGAATACACTGCTCACTTTGGCATGCATCTTTACAGTGACATAATACAAAGTGAAAGACCCCAACATTTCCTCATAAAGAAAATAAAGGGCCTGAGTTCCTTTAAATATGCAAAGAGCCCTATTACTTTTCTCTGTCTCATAAAGACCCTACAGTCCCTTGACCAAAGGCTTGCGGTCAGCTCTACCAGGCCTAAAAGACATCAGTTGAGCCTGTCCTGAGCAACTGCATTCATATTTGAAAAATGGCATTACCATAAACAGCATAATCTTCACTTAAACACAAACAGAGGCTCACTCAGAAATACAATTAATCCAGAATAGATTGTCTTTTCTTATCAAACAAAAGTAGTCCCCTCACCCTTTTCAAAAACAATCTGGATGAGTTTCTAGAAAAGTTCTAATACCCTCTTAGCATCTCGATACTAACTCTTGTTGAAAGGGGTAGTAAGTAGTGGAAGTTGCCATGGCTAGGCTACATAGATCTGCTTGAACAATTGCCTTGTAATATCCCAGGAAGGTATGTACCTATAGACAGCTGAAATGACAATGGAACCAAACAGCAGATCATATCATGAAGATGATTATAAATTCAGTCTTAAGGTATGGTTCATTGCTCAGCAGGGTATTTGAATTTCAAAACTGATATACTTTGAGGAAATTACATTGAAAAGAAATGCTCAGAAAAACCGTCTTTTCCATGAACATCAGAGAGACAAATGATACTAAGAAACAGGACGGAAATAATTCATTCCAACTGGTATACATAACTTTGTACTCATACTTTTCTTTTTAATGTATACATGCGTGTTCTAGTCACTGTAAAGCAAATACAGCTATGTGCACACATAGCTATAGTGGTGGGATATTGGTAGAATGCCTTATACCTATAGGATATAGGTACAAAATAATTTTACATTTGGCATTACATTACATTCTCTTTAAAGATGTAAATAATGAAAATGCTGCCTCTATTCATGCTAAAAATGATTAGGACTTCTAAATTAGGGCTACAGGCAATCCAGACTTTGCTCATTCTACCTCATGTCATTTATCATCATCCCCCTTTTTTCCCATTTTTACTACATGGGTCGGCTATTGTGTTAACTGTCGCCAACTCTCTCGATTCAGTGCCACACTCCTGCCTTCTTCAACACTCATGCCTGACTGTCACAGATCTTCTTTCACACAATCCATCCACCTCTTTGCCGGATGTCCTCACTTCCTCTTACCTTCATCCTGTCTGTCCCAAATCTTCCTCACCAGATTGTCTTCTGCTTTTCTACACTTGTGCCCAAACCACTGTAATCTGTTCTCTTTGATTTTTCCTGCAATCGGAGCTTCTTTAGCTTCTGTTCTTGTCTTTATTTCTTTGTCTGTCCCACAATCTGCATCCTACTATCTTTCTCAGGCACTTCATTTCCATCACCTCTTGCTTCTTCAGCTGTTCTGCCTTTACTGCCCAGGTTTCTGTACCATACAGTAGTACTGGTCGCACCACTGTCTTGTGCACCTTACTTTTCAGCTTCTTTGGCATTCTTCTGTCATAGACTACACCAGACACTCTATGCCAGTTGGCTGCAGCCCCTCTGATTCTAGCTTTGACCTCTTCATTCAGACTACCCTTCTCCTGAAATACCCCTCCCAGATACTTGAAGCTCTTTACCTGTTCCACTATCTTCCCTTCTATCTCTATTCTGAGCTTCTTCTGATTTCCCCAATTTGCTGCCATTACCACTGTCTTATCTGTGCTTAGTTTCATGTGTACCTTCAGATTTGCATTCCATTCTCCTATCCTTTGCTGAAGTTCTAGCTCAGAGTCTGCCTGTACTTCCATATCATCTGTACACAGCAGCTTTGTTGATCCATCCCCTCCAACCTGTTTAATAATGTAGTCCATCACCAGTATGAACAGCAGTGGGCTCAGAGCTGAACCCTGATGTACACCCACTCCCACTGGGAACCCCTCTGTATGGCTGAACACTGTTTGTACGTGAGTTATTTGGTTCTGGGATGTATATAGTCTGCACTAATTCTACCAATGTTTCTGGGACTTTAAACCACTGCAGTACTGCCCATATCAGCTTTCTTGGGACCTTGTCATATGCTTTCTCCAAGTCTAGGAATGCCCAGTTGGACTTTGTCCTCATCTCTAGCTTCTTATCAAGTATCTGTCTCAATGCAACCATTGGGTCATTGTGCTGCATCCTGATCTGAATCCAAATTGCTCATCTCCCATCTTACATTCTACTAATCTGTGTATCCGTTTATCAGTCACCCTCTCCAGAACTTTCATGCAGTGTGATCGACATTTGATGCCTATGTACTGCCCACAGTTGTGGATGTCCCCTTTGTTTTTGTACACTGGCATGAGTATGCTTATTCTCCAGTCATCTGGGATACACCTTTCTCTCCATACTGCTATTAGTACCCTCAGGAGCCATTTCTCCCCCCTCTCACCCAGCATCTTTATCATATGTGCTGTGACCTCATCTGAGCCTGCTGCTTTGCCTGACTTCAGCTTCCTTCGTGCTGTTCTTACTTCTTCTAAGCTGGGCTCCTCTTCTTCTCTCATCATAGGCTGTTTCTGGGGCAGTACAGCTTCTGTGGTGTTTTCTTGATTCAGAAGCTGCTAGAAATACTCCTTCCATCTGCCTTTGATGTCCACTGGAATGGATAAGGTTTTTGCTGGCATCCCTTATGAAGGGTGTCTGACTATATTTCTGTCTTTGCCTTGCAACCTGATATAGATTCTTTG
Source organism: Protopterus annectens (assembly GCF_019279795.1). Lineage (NCBI taxonomy): Eukaryota > Metazoa > Chordata > Ceratodontiformes > Protopteridae > Protopterus > Protopterus annectens. Next base: position 866,675,935 of record NC_056727.1, on the reverse strand, counting down.
TGCCCCTTACTGAGTCACTTTCCAGAAGTTGGTACAGTGCCTCCGATGCCCTATTCTTTGCTATTGCGACTTCTTCCTTAGCCATCCAGTAGTCCTTCCTAGCCTGGTCAGTCTTTTCTATCTCCCACTTCTTTCTGCACTTTCTTTCTTTTGATGACTTCCTGGACTTCTGCATTCCACCACCAGCTTTCCTTATGTACCATATTTCCATACCTGGCTCGGCCACATATCGTTTCTATAGTCCTAACACGTGCTGTTTTTAGGCACTGCCATTCTTCTTCAACTCCATCTATATCCTCCTCTTCTTGGGGTGCAAGATCCCTGAATAATTCCTTGAACTGTTATACTTTCTCTTCAGTCAACTTCCAGGTCTTCAACCTGGTCTCCATTGACCTTGGAGCCTTCTTTGCCCACTGCTTATCCTCCTCTTATTGTAGCAGTGTACTCTACATTGCTGATTAATATCAAAGCACAAGGCTAAAGTAAGGCCTATCAGTGCAAGACATCCACTGATCCATAATCTGTTTTGAAATAAAATAATTGCAGTTATTTTCAAATACAGTGCAATATGAAAAACATAAACCAGTTTGCTGACTGGAAATACTGTAGCATATGGGAATCCAGGCAGCATTCTTCTTCATTCAATAAATACATTAGGCAGAGTATTGGTCAAAATGTACAACACTTTTTATTACAAAGTGTGGTGCCAAGCAGCTGTTGTAAGTTAACCCTGTGAGCTATAATTAACTGCTTTCTACTATCCTCTGTACTGTAACTTACCTGGCTTATTCCAGCTGATCATCTCCTCAGTGGATGACATTGCTGGTGAATGGGATGTGAATAAGTATGTATAATAAACTTTAGGATAATGTCCCCTTCACAGAAATATTGTTTCTCCATCCATACTGTACAGCAATATCTCTCAAATGGCAAGGCTTATCACTCTCTGGAGAGGCCTAGACCTGATGAAGTGGAGGCCCTAACAAGTCTGAAAATAACCGTGTTTTGAAATTTTAAGTATTCATTATTGTTCTTATTTGACTAACTGCAAAGACATTATAGTCACTGAATACAACAAATTTGCATGAAAATCATAATTAAAAGAATGATGTGCCAACTTCTCTTATTGGTGCAGGAGATGTTAAGCATCTCTCTGGTCACTCTTGAGCTTATCTATAGTAAATTGCCTTAAAAAGCAGAGTAGTGTTTTTTTTTTTTTTGTCTTAAAGTGATATTTGCAAGTTGATAGAATATATTACACTGATTGCATGCCAGTGTTGGGGAATAAATGCAGGTAAGTTATCTTTTCTTCACAGTGCAACCCGATGAAGTTGAAAGCAGTGACAGACGACATGGTAATACAGCTGTAGCACATATGCAGAGTTTGGAAGAAGAAGGTGCCACTGAACCTGCAGACAAAGTTCTTTGTCAGGATATATGCACATAGATATAGATATAGAGATATAGATATATGTATAGGTTTAGTCATAAGTTCGATCACACCTTGTGCGAGTTATTGTAATGCTGAACCATATGGGTGAAACAAAAAACATCTACTACAGAAAATGCTCACTGCGTATGTAGAGAATGTCAAATTTGATGTTATTAGAATATTGTCCACACTTCTGCAAGATGCAGTAGACTACAACATACACCCCACATCCCCTGTTACTTATATATACTAACTCCGAGATCGCACTACAGTGAGGAAAAGTGTACATTCCCCGATCCCCAGTATAGTGTGATCTGCATTAAAATGTTGAAATGCACAACAGCGAATGCCAGAGTACATTCGCTGTTCTGCATTTCAACATTTTTAGTTTTGTTTCTTTGTAATGTTGAATTGGGCATTTGGGCTTACATAACTTCAACAAAGTCCGATCACCCTTTTGATAGTAAACCATATATATATATATATATATATATATATATATATATATATATATATATATATATATATATATATATATATATTTATATCTACTTTAATTTTTCAAAAAGTCAAAACATCGAGTTGCAGGCAGGACGGAAACCACACAAATTTACATTCACAAACATCCAGATCTTGAATTTTGCTCTTTTCTCCACTGCAATGTGATCTTGGAGTTGGTATATTTAGTTGGGGAGGTGTGGGAGGAGTGAAAACCCCCCCTCTTGGAAGGGTTTTATTTGCTTTGGATTGTTTTTTTAAGTTTTGTTGGTCGATTGTTTACTTACCAAGGGAAACTTTATGGTGATCTGGATGTTTATGAATATAAACATTTGTCATTTCTGTCTCACCTTTTTGCAACTCGACATTATGGTAATTTGTTATTTTAACACAGATCCATATATATATATATATATATATATATATATATATATATATATATATATATATATATACACACACACACACACACACACACACACACACACACATAAAGAGAGAAAGAATCAATATGCTTTGATTATAATGGAACTGAAGGAGTTAAGTGTGAGGCAAACAGATCAGAAGGAAGAGAACTCAATGGAAAATATTCAAGTCATTGGTGTAGTAGTAACAGCAGAATGTTAGGACCTTGTTTTTTTATTCCTCAAAAGCTGGTGTCTTGGACTAGTTTGCATGATCTCCAAGAAAAGTTCAGAGTATGTTCACGATGTGTTTAGACATGGTGTACAAATGGTGCCTGGCTATACCTGACATAGTTTGGGTCATTCTGAGGCTTACATAGGTACAGATCAAGTGCTGGTATTGATGTGGTGACCTAAGAAGATATAGAAGGAAAATGCATTTTTACTGATTATTGTGTACAAAAAGAAGGGAGAAAAGGTGTTTATGTGTAAAAGAGAGTGTAGCCTGATGAAAGTGAAGTTCCATTTGTTACACATCACATTCTCTAGTGTGTATCATCTTACTGGATATGAGACCTTTACTGAGACACATCAAGTCTTGTGTGCTATAACACTGTGAGATCCCAGATGGTTGGATGATGTCTTACAATGAGGTATAATATATTCCTTACAAGTATCAAGATAAATGAATATTCTTGTCTCTTGCAAGAAACATTAGACCAAATTACAACCTTTGAACAGAGGTTAATAGAAACAAAGAAAAGAAAACTTCATAGAGACATAAATGATTGTAAATGTGAGAATGTTTTTACATGGCCAACTAACAGAACCAGTAACCAATACAATCAACCACAGTAGCAACCAATCAACATGCAACTTCTGACGCCCACTGAACCCATGCAGCTTGAAGTTCAACAGCCAGTAACTATGGTAGATGCTGAATACATCGCTGCTTTGGATCCCTTCGATTTTACACTTCTGTCATCAGATCACCTCCTCATGTCAGAACCTTGACAGAGAAGAAACAACATGAATGACAAGAGGAGGAACAACAACAGACCCATAACTGGGAGCCAAGTGAAGTCCCAATGCACAAAGAATCAACTATAATAAATTTATCATCCTATGCTTTAAATTTGGATGAATTCAGTTCTTTCTAAAGGTTTAACATTTGCACCTGCCACTCAAATGGATATTGCTCAAATGTTACTAGAACGTAAATATTTTACACATTCTCTTAACCTTAAGATTCTGTTCAAAGAAAACATTGCTGCACTGGATGTAGCTAAATGTTCAAGTACCTTTATACCACCTAACAATCTGCTTGTTTTGGCCTTTGAAAAATCAGTGGATAAAGAGCTATATACACATTATACAGTGACATGCAAAATAAATATCTTTACTTAACTGCATCAGAGATACAGATGGTCAAGAATCTTATTACAAATTCAGACATAGTCATAAATTTGGGTGTATGTTACGTTATCAAATTGTTAAAAGTTTGAACATCATATGGTCGAACCCATATGATCGAACATTTAAAAGTTAGAAAAGTTAAAAAAAAAAAATAAACAGAAAAAACATGCCTTACCATTTTAAGCAGTGGGGGCAAGCATTCCTACAACCCTCCACGTGGTTAGCTGTTCCCCCACACCCCCCACTCTTTAAATATACCAACTCCGAGATCACACTACAGTGCAGGAAAGGGAAATCTTCCCATTCTGCACTGTACAGAAATCTCCATTGAAACGTTCAAACTGTTAAAAGTTCGATCATATGGGTTCGACCATATGATGCTCGAACTTTTAATGATTCGATAACGTAATATACACCCATAAAATCAGCAGACAAAGGTGGGGTTACTGTGGTTATGATCTTTGCCTACTACAACAAACAAATTATTTCTATGCTAGCTACCTCGGATTATGAGCAGATACATAAAAAGTTGTTTAATCAGTTAACTAAGCATATCTCCAAAAAACTAAAAAATATGTCCATGGGCAAACATATTATAGAAGAATTATACCAGTACTTTAGAACTGATAGTCCTGTTGTACCTGTTATATATGGCATACCTAAAGTCCATAACCTCTTGTATCTCCCCCACTTACAACAATAGTGTCAGCAAGAGGATGGGCCATGGAACCCTTATTGAGGTACTTTGATAACCAACTTAAGAAATATTTACATGTAACAGGCACTATTATTAAGGACACAGCTGATTTAATTTTTCTTTTATCAGAATGCCTTGTTACACTCAGCAAAAGATTGTTTCCTTGTGACATTAGATGTATAGTCACAATTATTCTAAATAAGGTAGGTATTCAGTTTGGTAAACAGCATTTATTTGAATTCTGTAATTGTACATAGTGTCACATTAATATTATTTGGAACTACTGGACATTATACTCACCAATAACATATTTTTATATCAAAAGAAATTTTATAATCAAGCAAGAGGTGTAGCAATGGGCGCTCCAGTCACTAATACCTATGCCAATATTGTAATGTACCAGTGGGAGAAACAACATCTAATCAGTGAAGATAATCCCTACCTCAGAAATAATAAAATTTTATAAAAAGGTTTTGGATGACCTTTCTTATTATGGGAAGGTGCGTCAGAAGAATTGAGGAAATTTGAGTCATACATCTCTACACCTACTGAATTTTTAAGATTTAAATGTGAAGTATCCTTTCATACAATTAATTTCCTTGACATAACCTTAAATAAAGCTCATACTGGTGATATAGACACTACCATGTATAGAAAACCATCAAGGAAAAATACATATCTGCATAGAACCAGTTTACATCCACCATATATCTTTCCAAACATTGTTAAAAACCAACTTGTCAGGATAGCTCAACTAAATGCAAATGATACATTAATGGAACAGTAATGTGAAATAACTGCTTTAGAATTTATACAGAGAGGTTATAGTCAACAACAAGTTAAGACAAACAAGGCATTATAAACAAGAGATACACAGGATACACCCTTCTGCTAACCACTAACAGAGCCACAAGACCATCCACTAGTCATAATCATATCAAACTAAGATATACTCTTTCAGATGATAGAAATACACCAAACATGAACATCACTATAACATACTGATATATTTTAAAACAGATTTCTGAGCTAAGGAACGCTGTATCTGATTTATCAAGTTTTAGTTGTAGAAGAGCTAGTAACTTAAAGAACATTCTTTGCTATAAAGAACAACCAAAAATACATCCTGTTTTCATACTAGTAAGCAAAAAGTGCAGAAATGTAATGAATGTATCTTTTGCAAATATGTTAATACTAACAAGTTTGTTAAAAATGCAAAGACAGTGCTTTTGAACTAAGAGCATTTGGCAACTGTAACATACGAGACTTAATATACATAGCAAACTGCACCAAGTGCGAAGCCAAGACATATAGAAAATTGAAAGAGAGAATAGGTCAACATATGTCAGATATCAAGAGAAGTGTTCAAACAAATGCCTTATGCAGTCATGTTCTTAATACAGATCTAATTCATACCTTTAAATTTGCTATTCTGCAAATTATATGTGCACCACTCAGAGGGGGTGACTTAAAATTGTATACAGAGGGTAGAGCTGCAATGTATTTTTAGATTTAAGGCATGCATACCCCTGGCTTGAATGACATGGTTCCCATCAGCCCAAATTAAAGTGTTTACATATTTAAATACATTGAAGTTTTTGTACTTGTTCATAGGTGCCGGAAGCTGTTGAAGACTTGGGGGGGGGGGGGGTTGGAGGGCAAGAGGGGCACTTAGTGATTTATAAAGGCAAAATTGTTAAAGGTATTTGCTACCATTACAGGCACATCAGTGTGATGCAAGCTAAGTTTCATTAAAGATAATTGCACATGCATTTCTTACAGAATTAGAAATGAAGCCAACCTGTGTTGACATGAGTTGGTATGTGTTAAAGAAGCAATGGCAGTACTGTTAAATCAATCATGCTATTGTGAATTATGTTACTCTTTCCTGTACAACTTATCAGTGGAGAGGACTTAAGCTGACAAACATACTTGATTTGCATAGAGAGAACTGCAATAGCTTTGCAAGCATGGATGCAACGGATCTATTTCTGACCTTAGTACTGACAACATACCATACACTTTATATTACGCAGCTGTAAATATGCAGGCTGTAATACTGCTAAAGCTTGTTTGTTTCCTACTTCATAATAACGTTTACAGCGAGCTGCCAGGACTGTGGACAGAAATAGACAAACACAAAGTCCCAAAAGTCCCATCTTCTATTCTACTGTACATGCAGTAACAGAAGTCGGGGAAAATACTATGTCTGAGTTTGGAGTCTAAGAAGCAATATTGAAATAAAGCAACCCTCTGAGAAGTCTGTCCACATATGCACCAGCACTACCAAAAGACATCAAAATGAATCATTTCCCCCAAGGATCCCTTGTATACTTTGTCCATGTATGCACAAGCACAAAAATTAAACATTTTTCCCAATGACCCATTCATTACTTTTTCTGTGTAAGCACAAGCAATAAAATAAAACATTTTCTCCACTGACCCCTTCAGTCAGATTTATCCATGGATGCACATGCACCAAAATGAAACATTTTCTCCAATGACCCCCTTCAGTCAGATTTGTCCATGGATGCACAAGCACCAAAATGAAACATTTTCTCCAATGACCCCCTTCAGTCAGATTTGTCCATGGATGCACAAGCACCAAAATGAAACATTTTCTCCAATGACCCCCTTCAGTCAGATTTGTCCATGGATGCACAAGCACCAAAATGAAACATTTTCTCCAGTGACCCCTTCAGTCAGTTTGTCCATGTATACACATGCACCAAAATGAAACCTTTTCTCCAGTGACTCCTTTCAGTCAGGTTTGTCCATGTATGCACATGCACCAAAATGAAACATTTTCTCCAATGACCCCTTCAGTTACGTTTGTCCATGTATGCACATGCACTAAAAATTAAACATTTCCCCTAACTACCCTCTCAGTAGTCTGCCCATGTATGCGCAAGCACTACTAAATGACATAAAAATTAATCATTTACCCAAAGATTCCCTTAATAACTTCCATGTATACGGAAGCACAGAAATGAAGTGTAGTATTCGGGCTGGTAATGTGGTTGTTGTACTGTAGGGGTTCTGTGTAGTAGATGACTTGCAGAAGTTGTGTGAAGAAGCATGGATGCGCACCTGGAGGCTCTTAATAAAGAAAGGCCTTACAACTTAATAAACCGTGTGGTCTCCTTCATTACCACGATGTAACATATTGGCGACGAGGAGATGGGATGCCTCTGAGTCCGCTGCGAGTAACCTGGTGAGCTGTAGTTCATGTCGGATGACGAAGAGACGGGGCCTACTGGAGTGATGTCTGGTTCCATGTTGGGGTCACTAGTTGCATACGACTGTCAGACACAGACCTGGGAGGAGTATTGTGAAGTGTTGGAACATTTTTTTGAGGCAAACCAGATAATGGAAGCGGGTCGGAAGCGAGCCATATTGCTAAGCTCGGTGGGCAGTAAGACGTACAGTCTGATGAGGAACTTATTGAGTCCGGATAAACCGGGGGACAAATCGTTCACAGAGTTGACGGGTTTACTTCAGTCACATTATAACCCGAAGCCGAGTGCAATAGTCCAGAGGTTCAAGTTAAATTCCAGGACTAGAATGGCTAATGAAACGGTAATGGAGTATGTCGCAGTGTTGAGGGAACTGGCACAACATTGTGATTATGGGGACAGACTGACCGAAATGCTACGAGATAGGCTCGTATGTGGCATTGCAGATGACCGCATACAACGCAGATTGTTAGCGGAGCCTGACTTGTCGTTTGAAAAGGCCTTGAAGTTGGCACAGGCCATAGAGACAGCGACTAAAGACATTCGTGATTTACAACAGAAAGCCACGGAAGGGGTTGGAAGCAGGAGTGCGACCCCACTACCAGTGCATAAGGTGGTCGTGGAGCATAATTCACAAGGAAAGTCTGGTCAGTATGTGTGTTACAGGTGTGGAGGTGAACATTTGTCACGGAACTGTCATTTTTTAACTGTAAAATGTCATGCTTGCGGGAAAAAGGGCCATGTAAAGAAAATGTGCCGTTCAATACCCTTTCGGGAGCAGCCGAAAAAGGGGGAGGAAAAAAGCAGTATGATGGAAAGGAAGGGAAACCGAAAAAATAAACGGCAGTATGCACACCACATGCGTGAAGTTACAGATCAACCAACCAGGGGAGCCGAAGAAGTGTTCACAATGTTTAACGTGACAGAGGCCAAATGGG